>NC_091118.1:36726468-37026468 GCF_040183065.1 Periplaneta americana | reverse complement strand
GGAGTTGTTGCAGCGATTCCAAAGAGGCTGCCCACTGACACTTTCCACCGATCTCCCTGAAAGCCAAGTGAGTCACGTCTTGCCACCCTGACCGTATATTTTCTTCGTTGCTTTGTGTATGGTGAAAGATTGTTCGAAAATCATGTCACACAACTAATAGAGTGTGCATTTAGACAGAATTAATAGCTTGTGTCCTATCCAACATATTTTCATTATAATTGACACAGCATATACTACTGGGTTCAAAAAGTTCCCGGAATTTTACTACCATTTTTCGTATTAATATATAACAAGGGATATTATACATTTGTTTTGTTGGTAACATTCATGATGTCATTTCCCTAAAGTTTATTGATAATGGCGATTGTTGGTTTTGAGTTGTAGGTAATTGTTTATCATAGTGTTTTGTTTGTTCGTCGCATTTTGTAATTATGTCCACAGAGCAACGTACAAACATCAAGTTCTGTGTTTTGTTACACAAAACTCCTGCAGAGACAGTAAGATTGTTGGAAGAAGCATATGGCGAAGCAGCAATGAAAAAAACTCAAGTGTATGCCTGGCATAAACGCTTTTCTGGTGGCCGCGATAGCATCAAAGTGACGTACAGTACGCAGCGGCCGACCAACAACTGCAACAAATGAAGAAATCGCTCAGCGTGTGCGTAATGTTGTGAGGGACGACCGACGTAAAACCATAAAAGAGATAGCAGCAGAGGTCGGAATATCAGTCGGAAGTGTACACAATGTTCTTCACAAGCATCTCAACGTGCATTACGTGTCTCAGAAGTTAGTTCCGAAAATGTTGTCGGCAGAACAGAAAGAAACAAGAATGACTCTTGCTGGGGACATGATCAGTATGGCTGATGAAGATGGTGATTTCTTAAACAAAATTATTGCTGGTGATGAAACTTTGTGCTATTTGTACGACCCAGTCCCTAAACGACAGTCATCTGAGTGGAAATCGAAAAATCTCCTCGGAAGCAAAAATTTCCTAGGGACACTTCCAAAGGCAAAGATATGTTGGAAGTTTTCTTCGACTCTCAGGGTCTCATCCACCATGAGTTCATTCCAGAAAGTCGTACTGTAACGAAAGAATTGTACGTAGAAATCCTCCCTCGCCTCCGGGACGCAGTGAGAAGGAAACGTCAGGAAAAGTGGGTAGAAAACAACTGGTTCCTTATGCATGACAATGCACCTGCTCATCGCGCAATTATTGTAAAGAATTTTCTAGCCAGGCACAACATAACTGCTTTGGATCACCCACCATACTCTCCTGATCTCTCACCACCTGATTACTTTCTGTTTCCCCGTTTGAAAAGTCATCTGAAAGGATGGAGATTCAATGCTGAAGAGGTTATCGCAAACGCGACGAGAGCACTAAGAAGGGTTTCACAAAATGGCTTCCAGGCCCGCTTCCAGGAACTCTACACGCGTTGGCAAAAGTGTGTTGTTGCGGAAGGCAACTATTTTGAAGGGAATGCTGTAGAATAATGTTTAAGGTACGTTGTTTATATGATACTAGCAAATTCCGGGAACTTTTTGAACCTAGTATGTATGTATCGAATATGATTGAGGTCTCGCCCACCTCATTACAAATTACACGGCTAGTGTGAACTAGTCAGTTTTAATACCATTAAGTACGTGTCCCGGCATAGCTCAGTTGGTTAGAGAGCACTCAGCGCGCACAGCTGAGAGGTCCTGGGTTGCGTTCGATTCCCGGTGCCGGTACGAATTTTTCTCGTACTTAATGGTATTAAAACAAACTGACTAGTTCACATTAGCACTGTAATATGTAATGAGGTGGGCGAGACCTCATTCATATTCGATACATATATGATGTTAACAGTTTTCAGAAACTGTTGTTGAATATGGTCATAAAGTCATTTAATATGCGCTCCTGTATATATATATATATATATATATATAATATGTATATATATGACGTGTATCGTCTTAAATGCAGGTAGTAAGGCCTTAACATGATACTACGAGAGGAGTTCGGCCGGCGTCGTGAATCGTGTCCCGTCATAGCTCAGTTGGTTAGAGAGCACTCAGCGCGCACAGCTGAGAGGTCCTGGGTTCGATTCCCGGTGCCGGTACGAATTTTTCTCGTACTTAATGGTATTGACACAGCAATTACATGTAGCATATATATAGACCTATTATATACAAAATATGATTATGATTGCACAAGGGGAAGTACTCCATTATAGGGAGGTGCATTTAGATAAGATTAATAAATTTTCTCCATAAAAAATTTTCGTGATACTTCAAACAGTAGTTACAGGTAATACATAGAAAATTTGATTATTGTTATAAAAGAAGAACTACCCCTAAATAGGGGTCTTTGTCTCCTATCTAACATATTTTTATGAGCAGGATTAATCCAGTTCCTACCATCACATCCCACCTTCCTCAAATCCATTATTATATTATCCTCCCATCTACGTCTCGGCCTCCCCAAAAGACTTTTCCGCCCTCAAGTCTTCCAACTGACACACTATACGAATTTATGGATTCATCCATACATGCTACATGCCCTGCTCATCTGAAACGTCTCAATTTAATGTTCCTATTTATATCAGGTGAAGAATACAATGTGTGCAGTTCTGCGTTGTGTAACTTTCTCCATTCTCCTATAACTTAATCCCTCTTAGCCCCAAATATTTTCCTAAGCAGCTTATTCTCGAACACTCTTAACCTCTATTCCTGTGTCAAATTGAAATTCCAAGTTTCACAACGATACAGAGCAACCAATAGGTAATAAAATTGTTTTATAAATTCTAACTTTCAGTTTTTTTTTTTAAACAGACTAGATGACGAAACTTCTCAACCGAATAATAGCAAGCATTTTCCATAATTGTTCTGCGTTTAATTTCCTCTCGATTGTCATTTATATTTGTTACTGTTCCTGCAAGATGTTTGAATTTTTCGACCTTTTCAATGTTCAATTTTTATATTTCCATTTCGTACTAAGTTCTGCTCATGAGACATAATCATATACATTCTTTTATACACAGACTAGTACTATAAATTATTAACCACACTTTTTCGCAATCAAAAGTGCTCAAAATATGTTTTCCGCGAAATTTGTTAAAGCAACATAGTAATAAATTTCTCTATAATAATATAGGCCCTGAGTGTTGTCGATGACGTTGTGGATCCTACAGTAATATTTTCACAGATGAAGCATGGTTTCACTTACATGACCATGTTATAACGCAAAACTGTAGATACTGGTAGCGTATGGTGTGCTATAATTGCATATAGGATTATAGGTCTATATTTTTTTGATGGTAATATCAATGGTGACAGATACAGAACACAAGCACTCAGGCCATTTTTTGAGTAGCTAACCGATATCGAGTGTCAGTGCTTATTTCCAGCAGAATTCAGCAACTGCCCATACAACAGGCGAAACATTGAATTTGATAAGCGAAATATTCGAGGACAGGATTATTAGGAGGGGCGACTTTCGAAGGGGGGCTGCGGAGCTGCAGCACCCCCAGACATTTGTGGCTCTTGTCTCATTTTATGTTATGAAATACATTTATTATACAGTCTCTATTTAGCGGCTCGAATTTTTAAAAATTTCGCTCTCATTGACACGCACGCAATCTTTAGTGAAGTCGCTTCCTCCCCTGGTGCTGCCAGAGCGAAGCCAGAAACAAGGACTATGGGTCAAGCCACTCCCTCCCCTGGAGCTGCCAGTCTCGTCTCGGATGCTTTGCGCGTTAGTTTTACCACAGTCTTATACTTACAGTCACGCAACTCATACGTATAAAATATGCCAACATTTGACAGCTGGCGCGACAGTAGCCCTCTAGCGGCAGGCAAGTTAAAAGTGTGCACACGACATATGATAACACATCAGAAAACGGGTTTTGCGTAATTTGTTTTATATTTTTATTCTATACAGTAAGTGTATATGATTCTTATTAATTTTACTTTAGAATCCTAGAAGAATTTCACACGCAGTTAATCTACAAGTTTGAAAAGCTGGGAATAAACGTAATTATTTCTGCTCCTTACAACTGAATCATGGCCCTGTTCACGTATCATGGTTTGAAATAATATAATTGTTCGTACGTGGATGGTTAATTAAATTCATTCCTAAATATATTTATGAATCATTAGAACTCTATATTTCCTGTGAGAAGAGTCAAAATTGTAGGGCATATCTCGTAGAGTACATTGCGTGGTGAACTCCTCTCCCTATTTTCTGAGAAATTAATCATTTTCCATACCGCAAATTGGGGTAAACTCGGCCGCTGAGGTAAACTTGAAAATAAAAAAGGGGAAGATTTAAACCTTAATATGACAGACATTGATTTATGAAGTTAATTATTTTTCATTTCTTAAGAACCGGTATTTCCTTTATTATTTTGAGTCACAAATAGTGCTGATATTATGGTTTAAATGTTTATGGCAAGTTTACCGCATTTTACATTACATTTCCAGTTTTCACACATAAGGTTAATTTTAACTTATCCTACTTATATAATACGTAATTTGCATGCCCTTACTGTTAATATGACGTAGGTGAGAACTAATAAATGAACACACAATTTTGTTGAAAAAATTGTGACTTCAATTAACTCAGAAAATGTAGGCCTAATTTTATTTTCAGAGCAGAAGTGGCGTAAGTCAAAATGGGTAATGAGGGTTAAAGTAAACATTCTTTAAAATACAGCGCAAAGTAGCGGTTAATATTGAATTTATTTAAACTATTAGTAGTCAGTGAATAGCACGAAGGATATATTAATTGCTACTTTGCGCTGTATTTTACAGAATATTTACTTTAAACCTCGTTATCTAATTTTGACTTACACCACTTCTGCTCTGAACAGCTCAAATAATCACTGGGAATGTTAAATCAACACCAATAACAGTCATGCAAATTATTACAGAAAAGATTGCTTTTTTTATATTAAATTTAAAAAGGCTCTTGAGAACTTAATACGTCTGCCACATGAATCTACACCAACATATCAGAAATTTATCGACACAGTCTGGATTTATTCAAGAAGTGAATATTTTGCAAAAGGATTACAATACTCCATAAATTCTTGAAAAATTAACACCATGATCCCTACTTGAATGCAATATAACGTTCAACTTTTGAAAAATATAAAGAAAAAAACACGAATACAAAAATTATGGAATTACTTCCATTAATACATTATCCAAAATCGGAATGGTTACACATTTACACATATGATTTCTGCAAAAAAAAAAAAAATAATAATAATAATATACTGTAACAGGTATTTACTTTGTTTTTATTTAAACTCTCCTTCCTGACATACAAGTAGGTAAGTAATAAATGTTTTACAGAACACAATACGTAGGCTACCTACAACGTGGATTATTGGTTATGACTGAGTTATGCTTTTCTCTTGGTCTTTAGGGAATCTGAAGAACGACAAATTCGGAGATTTAAACTTGTTGTTACTGCAATTTTCGTCATTGCACACATTGCCTTTATTCCGATGCATGATTAAAACGTTATTATAACATCTCGCATCCCTTTAAAGCACGTGCTGGCTGAACGAGACTATGACCAGTGCCTTGCCTGCCACTTGGGCGCTAGTGTCGCGAATGTTGGCAGAAAAAGTGTTGAAGTTTCGTGACTGTAAGTATTAGACTGTGGTTTTACCCCTCCTCCTGCTAGCCACGGCCATGAATCCAGAGTTTCCAGGCGCTGCAAAATTTACAGCAGCTTCTCAGTAGCGCGCAATTTTAAATTCATTTTCTTTAATGTCGTGAGTATAACAAGTGTAACAATGCTTAATTCTGTACAATATTTACAGTCTATTAAGTTCAGTACCTTGACAATTCAGGAGAAATGTGAAATTAAGTGCCCATCAGTTGAATCTCATAATGGCAAGAGCTGCTAAACAAAATACAAAGGCTCGCATAATTTTTGCTGATTTATCCAGTATCTCTGCTTTCTTCTCTCGATCCGATCTCTACACAGCCTTTATTAGATTAATGTGTTTCAAAGACAATTCCATCAGCTGGGGCGACAAGATGGACTTTTAAAATAAGAACAGTAAATGTTGTTCATGAGAAGAAGGAGCCATTGTTAGAATGTTTTCAAATCACAATGGAATCTGAAACATCTAACAACATCACAATAAATGAGGCAAGCGCCGTAGTGCGTGCTCTTGAAGATCCTGAATTCAATTTCTGGCTCACTTTTTTTTTTTTTTTTTTTTTTTTTCATTTATTGATGTATCATGTAGATATATTATACAACTGCAGGGGTTATATCAGCGTCGCCAGTGTGCCAGAATTTTGTCCCGCAGGATTCTTTTAAATGCCAGTAAATCTACTGATATGAGCCTGTCTCATTTAAACACACTTAAATGCCATCGACCTGGGCCGGGATCGAACTCGCAACCGACTATGCTACCGAGGCCGACTCTGCATATCAAGCTTTGTTAATGCCATACAGACAATATGGAACAGTTCACAGTTGAGCGGCAAGATCTGTGAAAATGAAAACCCTGAAAATCGTCGTAAGGTCGAAGGGATTCAGACAAGGGTTGCGGCAGCCAAGGAAGTGTGTGACCTCATTATCACACAAGCTAACATCCGATTCCAGTTCATAGATTATCTGATATTATCTTTTCTTCTGTATCAAGAAAAATTTGAATGCTACAAAATCTCATTTACTGAAAATGACCTGAAGGTAGGTTTGAAGCTTTTTCAAATGTTCGATAAAGACAAACTAAAAACGGAACTCACTGTGTTGTATCAGAGACAAGAATTCAGAAATATCAATGACGCAGTCAAGCTCTTGCAGTTTCTTCTATCTGAGAACTTGCAGGCCTCATTTTCAGAAGTTGTGAAACTACTACGCATAGCTATCACCATACCAATGACAACTTCCGAACCAGAACGTTGTTTTTCGTGTTTGAAGAGAGTAAAATCCTATCTCAGAAATACGATGACAGAATAGAGACTGACCGCATTAGCTATGTTTTCCATTGTAAAGACTCTGTTAAACGACATATCGGATTTTAATAAGATGATTCAAAAGGTTGCAAGCTACAAGACAGGGCGCATGGAACTGATCTTTAAATAAGGTAAGTTGCATGGTTTATTTTTGTATGCAGCCCCCCCTGAATTCAATACCCACGAGCCGTCACTGGTTATTAGTAGAGGATTATGGGCCTCTAAGTCCCCCGATTCGTTAGCCTGCGATTTTTAATTATGGGGAAATCTAAAAAAGTATAAAAAGACAACCCGGACACAATCGGTGAGTTAAAAGACAGTATTGTACAAGAAATCGGGAGAATTGCAGAAGACGAACTTGCACGTGTAAATACCAATTTCCTTCGGAGATGTCAGGAATGCATTGCAGCAGAGGAACATAATTTTCATCACCTTCTGTAGTCAAGGTTAATAAAAAATATGAATATGTAATTTTAATAACAGACTGTAGCGAACCCCGTTCACCGGGAATGACGAGCACCGACGCACAGTGGTTCATTTTCCCGAATTCCTGGCCAAAACTCCAAAACTGAAACATATAGGGGAGGGTTGGTTGTTGTCTTAAGTTGAAGAGGAAGGACAGGGCATGTAGACATCGTATATCTTATCTCCCATCTCCAGTCCTGTGCTTGTAAATACATGGCTGAAAATGCGTATCTCTTGGACAATGCAGTTGCTGAGTTTGCGTGGTGAAAGAAAGGTCGTTTTTGAAGTGTCATAAATAAGTGGTACAAGTGTGAAATTAAAAGCTGAAGGATGGATTCGATTCCTGGAGGTATGTAGAATATTTTAACATAGTTTTAATTAATTACCTAATTAAATAACGGCATTTAGATATTAAATAACATAATCACGTTGATTGTGGTTGAAAATGTGAAAGCGGCGGATTCACGGAGGTTAAAAGTTATCGGTCCTGCGAGGTCTTGTCAAGTTTCTCATTACAAATCATACCTATGAGGATGATTTTCAGGTACCAATAAAGAAAGTCTGCCCCCAACTGCCACTGGGCCCACTAGCTCGAATTTAGTTTTCAAGTGCTCACAGCGTCTTTGCGTTGTAATAAAAGGGAGGATCGGAAGGTAACGCATAACAATTATTTAACGGAATACTATTTTGGTTAGGACGTTCAAATTTGGCAGATAGTTAGTTTGAAACATGCACTATATACAGCAATGATTCAATTGTGTGTCACCCTGGCGAAACGAGCTGTGACTACTGAGTAAAAATGACGCGTTTTCTACCATCGTTCACTTGTGAAGGGCAGCGAGATGTAGTCCGTTTTTTTTGCGAAAAACAAAACATTGGAGTGAAATCCACAGGGAAATACTGGAGGTGTATGGCACTTGATTGTCTGGACCATAGCAACATCTCCAGGTGGTGCAGGTTCTTCGAAGAAGTCCGCCGACGTAGCGCGTTCCGCCCGAACGGTGACAGCTGCAACACCACCCAACGTCAGAGGCATCATTAAGGCGGCAATCACTCACCCTACAGTCCAGACCGTGAACCGTCTCACTTTCACCTCTTCCAACCAATGAAGAAAATTCCTAGGAGGACAATGCTTCGGTTCGGATGAAGAAGTGAAATCAGTCGCGCGTAGGTGACTATACGCAAAAAAAAAAAAAAAAAAAAAAAACGAGTTTTATGAACGAGGTGTACTGAAAAGTGTCACGATGGTAGAAATATGTCGAGAGACTTGGTTCCAATGTAGAAGAATAGGTAAAACCTTTAGCTTTCTTGTGCATTATTTCATTTTGATTACCTAAGAAATACGTTGCCACAAAAATGGTTGTGTTGTATATTAATTCTTCATCAATTTATTAAAATTTGAATTAGTTCTGTAATTCCTTTCAGGATATGAAAGTCATCACATAAACTTCACTAGGCGTGAATGTTTATTATACTACAGGTACGTTCATCATCTAATTCTGAAGAAAAGTATGATTATTTAAGAGAACGCATCAGAATCATAACCGATCCCCCTGCAACATCATCCGATGAACTAAAGAATGTGTTAAAATATTTAATATATAATTTTAAAACCAGATGGCAACTGTCAAATAGGATAATTGAAAGAATCCTGCCACAGAATAAGAAGTGGCTTGAAAAACGAGTTTTCCAATATGCGTTACTGAAACGCAATAGAGTCGAGCGTCCGTTACTAGAATTTAGTACAGTGGTGAACGTTATAAAAGACGAAAAGCACAGGGATTAAGACAAAACGTAGGTCCTTCAGAACTCGCATACGCCACGCAAATGAGTCTTCGTGAAGCAGGAGAGATTTATATTGCTGTTGCAATAAAAGATGTACAATTTTCAACACCAACCAGTACGTCAAAATTCAGAAAAGCTTATAAATTAAGTTCAGAGTATTGTGTACCCCTATCTGGAGTAAAAACATTGTCCATTCTAGTTGAAGTTCAATTAAAAAATTCCATTCTAACCAGATTACAAACGCCTACATTTTCCAGCAAAACAGAAGCACAAAAGACATGTTATCCCGATACCAATGCCATTCAAATAACAGGAAAGTCTGCTGAAACTGATCTGCAGGTATTGTTGGGCCATACTTCATAAAGAATATTGAAAGTCCCAAGAAAGAGTATGGAACTGCTGTGCGAACAAACCTATGTGAACGATACCACTTTTCGATTTGGACTAAAAGAACACGATTCCTGACGGAGCAACACTAGATAACCACCACATCAATGCACATTTGTGCGCCTTCATTTATTTTATTTCATAACAATAGTCACGGACCGTATCTTAACAACATTCACAACGGAAAATTTAAGGTTGTAGTCTCCATTTTCTTTTAATTTCTGGTAAACATAAAATTTATACTCGTTTATTATATAGTTTAAAAATGTTGTCAGCAAAAGTCAAATCTGCAGAGGTCGGAAGAATTTTGACCGAAATAATTGAGTCCTATAGCTTTATGACGGATCATGCCACGCTGGCAGATATATTGTATGCGGCGTACAATCATTTCAAGGAGTCCCACGTCAACATTACTTTCCAAGAAGTGGAACGCTATGGAAAGATATTTCTACAGAGAAAAATCGAGGATGGAACCATTCAGTGTCAGGGGAAGTTCTACTTTTTTTGAGTCCGGTAAGCATAAACTGTATGGGAATATAGGCCTATATTAACATAATATTGTAACGTGAGATGGAAAATTCGCCATTATATATTTTACCAGAAAATGTTTCCGCTTTTCTTAGTTGTCTGACTAGTTCACACTAGCCGTGTAATATGTAATGAGGTGGGCGAGACCTCATTCATATTCGATACATATATGATGTTAACAGTTTTCAGAATATGTTGTTGAATATGGCCATAAAGACATTTAATATGCGCTCCTGTATATATATATATATATATATATATATATATATATATATATATATATATATATGACGTGTATCGTCTTAAATGCAGGTAGTAAGGCCGTAACATGATACTACGAGAGGAGTTCGGCCGGCGTCGTGAATCGTGTCCCGGCATAGCTCAGTTGGTTAGAGAGCACTCAGCGCACACAGCTGAGAGGTCCTGGGTTCGATTCCCGGTGCCGGTACGAATTTTTCTCGTACTTAATGGTATTGACACAGCAATTACATGTAGCATATATATAGGTCTATTATCTGTCTATACTAATAATAAATCTGTAGCCGATATTTTTCTGGTAATTTTCGATTTTCCAAAAATAATTGGTCCCAACATATATAATTAACCACCCTGAAACCGAAAAACGCTTTTTTGAAATTTTTATTTGTATGTCTGTCTGTATGTTTGTTACCTTTTCACACGATAATGGCTGAACGGATTTCGATGAAAATTGGAATATAAATTAAGTTCCTTGTAACTTAGATTTTAGGCTATATGGAATTCAAAATACATTATTTAAAAGGGGTGTTATAAGGGGGCCTGAATTAAATAAATCGAAATATCTCGCTTATTATTGATTTTTGTGAAAAATGTTACATAACAAAAGTTCCTTTAAAACTAATTTGCGATAAGTTTTATTAATTGAAAAATTTTGATAGGACTGATATTTAATGAGATAAATGAGTTTTAAAATTAAAATAACTGTCATCTAAGGCCGTGTAATGAATTAAAAAACAAATGACTTCGTCTATAAGGGGCCTTGGACAGCAACAATCGAAAGCTATGAAAGATAGCCTACAGAGAATGTTTCTGTGTTTGTATGAAGTAATATCGGAACCTAAATTAACCGATTTGTATAATTAATTATTATTTCACCATTGGATAGTGTAGTTTCTCTAGATGGACATAATGCTATAATGTTATTACAGTAACTTCTGACATAATATAATATAATATAATATAATATAATATAATATAATATAATATAATATAATATAATATAATATAATATAATATAATATAATATAATATAAAATAATATAATATAATATAATATAAAATAATATAATATAATATAATATAATATAATATAATATAATATAATATAATATAATTTAAGTTATTTGAAGGGTTCACAACCGTAGTGGGCCAAGCGAAATTAACTGAATACGTAGAAAACAAGGGTTAAAATTAAGTTATTACCATAATTCAATGGAAACCTATAATTAAAATAAAATATACATATTAAATCTAAATGATGTCAATCTTCATTAAACTATGGTTGCATGCAATTTAAATTAATAACATATTAAACGATTTATCCTTCTATCAAACACGAATGTTCCCTGGATCAAACGATCTATTTTAATTATGGAATTACTTTATATTTATTTCTAACGGGTGCAGCGGAGCGCACAGGTACGGCTAGTACTAATAATAAATCTGTAGCCGAAATTTCTCTGGTAATTTTCGATTTTCCAAAAATAATTGGTCCTAACATATATAATTAACCACCCTGAAACCGAAAATCGCTTTTTTGACATTTTTGTTTGTATGTCTGCCTGTCTGTCTGTCTGTATGTTTGTTACCTTTTCACGCGATAATAGCTGAACGGATTTCGATGAAAATTGGAATATAAATTAAGTTCCTTGTAACTTAGATTTTAGACTATATGGCATTCAAAATACATTATTTAAAAGGTGGGTTATAAGGGGGCCTGAATTAAATAAATCGAAATATCTCGCTTATTATTGATGTCTGTGAAAAATATTACATAACAAAAGTTTCTTTAAAAATAATTTGCGATAAGTTTTATTCCTTGAAAAAGTTTGATAGGACTGATATTTAATGAGATAAATGTTTTAAAATTAAAATAACTGCCATCTAACGCCGTGTAATGAATTAAAAAACAAATGACTTCGTCTATAAGGGGCCTTGGACAGCATCAATCGAAAGCTATGAAAGATAGCCTACAGAGAATGTTTCTGTGTTTGTATGAAGTAATATCGGAAGCTAAATTAACCGATTTGTATAATTAATTATTATTTCACCATTGGAAAGTGTAGTTTCTCTAGATGGACATAATGCTATAATGTTATTACAGTAACTTCTGACATAATATAATATAATATAATATAATATAATATAATATAATTTAAGTTATTTGAAGGGTTGACAACCATAGTGGGCGAAGCGCCATTAACTGAATACGTAGAAAACAAGGGTTAAAATTAAGTTATTACCATAATTCAATGGAAACCTATAACAAGTAAAATAAAATATACACATTAAATCTAATTGATGTCAATCTTCATTAAACTATGGTTGCATATAATAAAAATTAAGAAACATGTTAAAGGAATTGTCATTGCACCAAATGAGTGTCTGGACCAAAATGATGGCATTTTAATTATTTGGATGCAATTTAAATTAAGTAACATATTAGACGATTTATCCTTCTATCAAACACAAATGTTCCCTAGATCAAATGTCCTATTTTAATTATGTAATGACTTTATATTTATTTCTAACGGGTGGAGCGGAGCGCACGGGTACGGCTAGTATACAAAATATGATTATGATTGCACAAGGGGAAGTACTCCATTATAGGGAGGTGCATTTAGATAAGATTAATAAATTTTCTCTATAAATATTTTCGTGATACTTCAAACAGTAGTTACAGGTAATACATACAAAATTTGATTATTGTTATAAAAGAAGAACTACCCCTAAATAGGGGTGTATATAGAAAAAATTAATAACTTTGTCTCCTATCTAACATATTTTTATGAGCAGGATTAATCCAGTTCCTACCATCACATCCCACCTTCCTCAAATCCATTATTATATTATCCTCCCATCTACGTCTCGGCCTCCCCAAAAGACTTTTCCGCCCTCAAGTCTTCCAACTGACACACTATACGAATTTATGGATTCATCCATGCATGCTACATGCCCTGCTCATCTCAAACGTCTCAATTTAATGTTCCTATTTATATCAGGTGAAGAATACAATGTGTGCAGTTCTGCGTTGTGTAACTTTCTCCGTTCTCCTATAACTTAATCCCTCTTAGCCCCAAATATTTTCCTAAGCAGCTTATTCTCGAACACTCTTAACCTCTATTCCTGTGTCAAATTGAGAGTCCAAGTTTCACAACGATACAGAGCAACCAATAGGTAATAAAATTGTTTTATAAATTCTAACTTTCAGTTTTTTTTTAAACAGACTAGATGACGAAACTTCTCAACCGAATAATAGCAAGCATTTTCCATAATTGTTCTGCGTTTAATTTCCTCTCGATTGCCATTTATATTTGTTACTATTCCTGCAAGATGTTTGAATTTTTCGACCTTTTCAATGTTCAATTTTTATATTTCCATTTCGTACTAAGTTCTGCTCATGAGACATAATCATATACATTCTTTTATACACAGACTAGTACTATAAATTATTAACCACACTTTTTCGCAATCAAAAGTGCTCAAAATATGTTTTCCGCGAAATTTGTTAAAGCATCATAATAATAAATTTTTCTATAATAATATAGGTCCTGAGTGTTGTCGATGACGTTGTGGATCCTACAGTAATATTTTCACAGATGAAGCATGGTTTCACTTACATGACCATGTTATAACGCAAAACTGTAGATACTGGTAGCGTATGGTGTGCTATAATTGCATATAGGATTATAGGTCTATATTTTTTTGATGGTAATATCAATGGTGACAGATACAGAACACAAGTACTCAGGCCATTTTTTGAATAGCTAACCGATATCGAGTGTCAGTGCTTATTTCCAGCAGAATTCAGCAACTGCCCATACAACAGGCGAAACATTGAATTTGATAAGCGAAATATTCGAGGACAGGATTATTAGGAGGGGCGACTTTCGAAGGGGGGCTGCGGAGCTGCAGCACCCCCAGACATTTGTGGCTCTTGTCTCATTTTATGTTATGAAATACATTTATTATACAGTCTCTATTTAGCGGCTCGAATTTTTAAAAATTTCGCTCTCATTGACACGCACGCAATCTTTAGTGAAGTCGCTTCCTCCCCTGGTGCTGCCAGAGCGAAGCCAGAAACAAGGACTATGGGTCAAGCCACTCCCTCCCCTGGAGCTGCCAGTCTCGTCTCGGATGCTTGCGCGTTAGTTTTACCCCTCCCCCTGCTAGCCCCGGCCATGAATCCAGAGTTTCCAGGCGCTGCAAAATTTACAGCAGCTTCTCAGTAGCGCGCAATTTTAAATTCATTTTCTTTAATGTCGTGAGTATAACAAGTGTAACAATGCTTAATTCTGTACAATATTTACAGTCTATTAAGTTCAGTACCTTGACAATTCAGGAGAAATGTGAAATTAAGTGCCCATCAGTTGAATCTCATAATGGCAAGAGCTGCTAAACAAAATACAAAGGCTCGCATAATTTTTGCTGATTTATCCAGTATCTCTGCTTTCTTCTCTCGATCCGATCTCCACACAGCCTTTATTAGATTAATGTGTTTCAAAGACAATTCCATCAGCTGGGGCAACAAGATGGAGTTTTAAAATAAGAACAGTAAATGTTGTTCATGAGAAAAAGGAGCCATTGTTAGAATGTTTTCAAATAACAATGGAATCTGAAACATCTAACAACATCACAATAAATGAGGCAAGCGCCGTAGTGCGTGCTCTTGAAGATCCTGAATTCAATTTCTGGCTCACTTTTTTTTTTTTTTTTTCATTTATTGATGTATCATGTAGATATATTATACAACTGCAGGGGTTATATCAGCGTCGCCAGTGTGCCAGAATTTTGTCCCGCAGGATTCTTTTAAATGCCAGTAAATCTACTGATATGAGCCTGTCTCATTTAAACACACTTAAATGCCATCGACCTGGGCCGGGATCGAACTCGCAACCGACTATGCTACCGAGGCCGACTCTGCATATCAAGCTTTGTTAATGCCATACAGACAATATGGAACAGTTCACAGTTGAGCGGCAAGATCTGTGAAAATGAAAACCCTGAAAAGCGTCGTAAGGTCGAAGGGATTCAGACAAGGGTTGCGGCAGCCAAGGAAGTGTGTGACCTCATTATCACACAAGCTAACATCCGATTCCAGTTCATAGATTATCTGATATTATCTTTTCTTCTGTATCAAGAAAAATTTGAATGCTACAAAATCTCATTTACTGAAAATGACCTAAGTGCACGTGTGAAGCTTTTTTTGATGTTCGATAAAGACAAACTAAAAACGGAACTCACTGTGTTGTATCAGAGACAAGAATTCAGAAATATCAATGACGCAGTCAAACTCTTGCAGTTTCTTCTATCTGAGAATTTGCAGGCCTCATTTTCAGAAGTTGTGAAACTACTACGCATAGCTATCACCATACCAATGACAACTTCCGAACCAGAACGTTGCTTTTCGTGTTTGAAGAGAGTAAAATCCTATCTCAGAAATACGATGACAGAATAGAGACTGACCGCATTAGCTATGTTTTCCATTGTAAAGACTATGTTAAACGACATATCGGATTTTAATAAGATGATTCAAAAGGTTGCAAGCTACAAGACAGGGCGCATGGAACTGATCTTTAAATAAGGTAAGTTGCATGGTTTATTTTTGTATGCAGCCCCCCTGAATTCAATACCCACGAGCCGCCACTGGTTATTAGTAGAGGATTATGGGCCTCTAAGTCCCCCGATTCGTTAGCCTGCGATTTTTAATTATGGGGAAATCTAAAAAAGTATAAAAAGACAACCCGGACACAATCGGTGAGTTAAAAGACAGTACTGTACAAGAACTCGGGAGAATTGCAGAAGACGAACTTGCACGTGTAAATACCAATTTCCTTCGGAGATGTCAGGAATGCATTGCAGCAGAGGAACATCATTTTCATCACCTTCTGTAGTCAAGGTTAATAAAAAATATGAATATGTAATTTTAATAACAGAGTGTAGCGAACCCCGTTCACCGGGAATGACGAGCACCGACGCACAGTGGTCCGGATCGCTAAAAAGCCGGACAAAAGTCATTTTTCAAACTTCATATTAAAAATACAAAATTACCTCAATAAAAATCCTCAATAGTCATTCTAATAAGACCAAGCGATTTTCGAAGAATACTTCAAAGGTTCTGGTCAATACTTACGAGCAAAAATGACACAAATCTTTCGTGATTAATTCTGCGATTTTGTAAGTGATTTTTGAACAATTTGTCTGCCTTAACAATGCAAAATAAAATTCTGAGAATATTTTTTATGAATGTATTACGGTCTTATGTATAGGGAAAAATTATAATTATCATTGTTTTTTTGTTTCTAAGTTCTAATAATAAATAGAAATTTTAATGCTCGTGTTTTGCGAAAAAATAATATTTTAGAGTTTAAAAAAAATGTTCACGAGAGTACACCGTGAAACTTACATATTGTATATTGGTAGACATTTATAAGTTCGTCACTGAAGGCTTTATCTGCGGAACCCTGCAGTACTGTGAATCGTGACCTCCAAATCATCCCCATGCGCGTGGTCCGTCAACACATGTTGCGAGATAAGCACGCAGTAAAATTTATGTTTGTATATTTAGATATTGAGGAATAATTTATTGGATGTAAACAGTACAGGCCCTTGACTTTTCAGTGTCCAGAGGGTTTCTGTCGGTCTCAGTTCAGTGTATAATGTGTGAATACAGTGTATGAAAAATGAATTTACGTGTGAGTCGCCGAGAAATTTACGACATAATTCAAGGAAAGAACAGTGGGACTCGTGTGCAACAAGAAGAATATGTTGTGGATTATATGAAAAATAAATTTGAATTACATTTGGACAATCGTGGCACAAATTCTCTACGAAATGTAATAAGAAGGCGCTTTTTTCTTCCGTACTATCAGTTTTGGAAGAAATGTTATCGCAGCGAAAAAATGTTTGTTCCTAAATATTCAGACTGGTTACGACAAGAAATTGAATTACCACTTACAGACATTCCTTCCGCTTCTTCCTCTTCAGAAACGTTTGAACGTCCTTCGAAAGAATTTCAAGAATTATGTGAGAGAAGTAAGAGGAGGAAAATAGAGGATTTGAGGAAGAATGTGGGTGCTGAGGAGCTTTCATATGCCACAGTGATGAATTTGAGGGCTAGAGGTGACGACAATTCAGCAAAACTATTAAAAGAAATTACCACAACGACACCTACCAGAGGTAAACAAATTCGTGAATCATGGCTGAAGAGAAGAAAACAAGCTACGAAACTGTCAGAAGAAGAAGCGTTATCAATGACAGTAAGTACAAATTTATCGAAACATCAATACATGTCTATTAGAAAAATGGCAATTAAACACAATCATGACTTTTATCCGAGCTATTATGCAGTTCTGAAAGCAAAAGACGCAACTCATCCGAACAGTATAAGTGCTAGTGAGAGTGCATGTGAAGTGAAAGTTCAGGATTTATTGGACCACACGTACTTCTAGCAGAATTTTGACACTTACATCTGACAGCGAGCATCCTGGTTTCCCCCACTCGCTTCTGCTCTCCCCTCTGTAAAGACTAATGGCTGGGCTGTCTTAGCTCTTTTCTGAAAACATTAATTTCTGTTAGGAATTGGACGTCTACGTAATATTGTGTAACTGTTTAAAATAACTTAAATAAAAGGGCCTCATCAAGTAATTAACTGTTATGTGTGTTCCCCTCTTTCTACAACCCTGCGACAAAACCAATTGGACGGATAGTAGATAGCATGTCTGAGTAATTTTATCTTTTCGGATTGGGCAGAAGTGAAGATTGAATTTACATTCTTCTATACTGTCCATCCATAAACCACAAAAGAAGTAAATTAAAAACATCAGTTCCAGTTGCAGAAGACACAGTCCTGCAGTATATATTGACTACACCCGAACTCTGGCTACTAGCAACAGAAATCTACAATGAACGATCAAATATACACCTCATTTCTCATGAAAACAAAAACTGAAAAGACTACAGTGGACTATAGTGGACTTTATGTTGTCAGCAAACAGCTGGATACATTAAGAAGATTGATTGATTGATTGGTGTTTGAATTGCGACCTTCAAACAGTTCTGTATTTCAACTTGTCTGCATTTACAATAATGAAACTACTCAGTGCATTCAAGGCACACTTCTCAGATGCAAATGCTCAACACCTTAGTAAGTATCAAAATGCATACTTTATTTCTGCTTAGCCATAAACTCCATAACAAAATGTATAAAAATGTAGATATTCTAATATAATTTAGCACAATAATATAATGGAATTTACAAGTGTGCAAGTTCATACAAGTTATATTACCGGTAGTATTAAATGGTACGTAACATTTTGGATACCCCTACAAAACTACAAAAATATTAACGGATTCTTTATGTTACTAAATGTAAGAATGTACTCACCCACAAAAATACAATCCTTAATTGAATTTCGATTATAACTTATACAGATTATAATATAATTTTAAACTTGTGGATTACATAACTTATGTAACTTTTCAACTCTTATATTAGGGGTTGCTGATGAAATCGTGTACATAAAATGACTATAATTATTGCATTTAACGAGTTTTGCAATAAAATAACAGTAGTGTGATAAAAATATCTAATTTGGCCCTTATTAATGAAAGCATAATTATCTCGCCCCTCAAGAGGGGTAGTTATTCATTTCCAAATGGCATTAAAATTTGCACACGTTAGATGCATGTTATTAGTAATAAGTGTACCAAATTTCAAGTTAATATGGCTGCTAGAAAAGAAGTTATTACTTTTGTCCGGGTTTTAAGCGGTTCGGACCACTGTGCGACGCCTGGCCCGCTTGCTGACGAGTGCCTTAGAGAATGTCATAGACTGCTCTGTAGTTGAAAATCTGGCTACATTAGTCCCTAATAAATTGACTTATAGAGAGAATAAGAATAAAATCCATCGAATTCTTTAGAAAAAATCGCAACACATAACGTGCAAAAAAAAAACTTTTTCTATATTATTGATGATAAAAATGTGCATTTCCGCGAAAGTCTGACGTTAAGATATACGTATCCTGCATGGAAAGCGATTGAAAGTAAGAAATCTAGCTATTTGTAGTTAGAGGTCTACCTGTTATAATACATAGAGTTGAAACTGCGTAGTACGTGCTTACATAAATTTATTACACCGGTGTACAGTATCATGGATCGTGCAAGTCCGGTCTCCCTTAAAATCTCACCCCAGCAACAACATTCATATTCCTCCCTAGTGCGTGTCTGTATGCGATGATCTCATTTCTTCGGGTTTTCCAATCTTTTAATCCCATTACCGACTGCATATTGCATATTATAAACTAAGGTACTACCTTTCTGTTGTTCAATTCATACACCGTACCTTTTCGGAAATAATGAAAGAAACTTAATATATTTTACATGAACACTGTGGTCTACCCTTTTAACGTATTCATTTATTATTATTATTATTATTACAATGAATAATTAAGATACTGTATTATCTTCCATTTCCTTGACTTCATAATTTAATCATTTGTAAGTAGGCCTAACTTATCCCTTTCTTTTTTAAAATATATTGACGTTGAAGTGTTAGGATTTTTACTAAAGCAAACAGCAGTCACAATACATGATTAGTACAAATGTGCGATTTTTCTTGCACAACTTGCAGAGGTGAAATAAATTTCTAATATGCCTGCTGATTAACCTGTTACTTACAAATGGCTTTTAAGGAACCCGCAGGTTCATTGCCGCCCTCACATAAGCCCGCCACCATCGGTCCCTATCCTGTGCAAGATTAATCCAGCTAGTGGGTAGTAGGCTAATAGCAAATGCTATGATATTTTAGTATGTGTAAACAGTTTTAAATTAGGAGTTATAATTAAATTAATTAGGAAGTTAGCTGCAACTTATGTGATTAGAAATGGTTTTCGAATTTGACCATTTCCCAAAACATGAACAAATATCTCAGGAATCTCAGGGGCAATATTTTTTAGAATTTTCCAATCATAGGCACATGTGCATCTGCTCTCCCCGATCCCCATTTCATTTTTAGTAATGTCAATCTCGGTCCCCTGAGCTGTTTTCTGTCGTCACTCATGACATGTCAATTTAATGAAAACATAAAGTAAAATTTTCGGTATACCATGCAATGATAAGTGTACTTTATCACAACGAATAATTGTAGTAATTATTATTATTATTATTATTAGTAGTATATATATATATCTCCCCCTAGTAGCCGCAGGACCTTGACGTTGGTGGGGGAGCTTGTGAGTACCAATGAAACCGGGGGCTGTACTGGTAGAGTTACTCATGCCAGAGAGATCCCGGTGGAGGTACCTGACGAAGAAGTGGCTTTCCAATAACACCAACTGAAATCCAACCCAATTGGGGCTCCCAGCTGGAGAACCTTGGTGGGACTCCCAGTTGGAGCACCACTTTGGTGTATGGGTTGGTCTACCCAAGCCAAGGTGGAAAGCATTGTGCCGAGGGCTGAATGGCACTGGGGTAGTAAAATAATCAGTGTCGCTAACGATCTCTGTAGGACACCAGGCGACACCCTGCAGTACTTAGCCTTCCCAACATATTCGGGGCTCTGTGTTGGGTGACCTTTAGTTCCCCGGTTCTCGTGGGACCAAAATGCAGGACACTAGAACAAAAGAGGATGTTAGAGACTCTCCAGCTGAGAGACATCTAACATCGGATAAAGGGATGGGGATCACTGCCTCTTCCATAAACAGGCTGCACCTGGGCTCGAAAAGGCTATCAGGGGCAGAAAGAAAGAGAAGGAGAAGGGAAAGGGAAGCGATGTTGAGAGCCGGGAGCACTGCACACCCAGGCCCTTCATCTCTACCAACTGGTGTTGTGAGCGGAGCCGAACCAAAGACTCCCAAGAGGACTAGGTCTAGCACTGCCACTCCACCCTCGGCAGGGACTCAGCCTGTAAAGAGACTCAAGGGCATTGTTCCTGAAGTCTCTTACAGCGAGGCCTTAGCAACTTTTAAAATGGCTATCGTCGGGACATCATATCCTGCTGACAAGCTAATAGAAAGTGACATTGGTCACATTCAGGCAGTGATCCTGAGGGGATTAGACGGCGCGCAATCTGGCGAGCCTCTACCACTCCTCAGGACATTTTCATTACAGGATGGGGCCCTGATCTACTATTGTGAGGATCAGAACTCATGTTTATGGCTCCAGAAATGCCTTAATGGAACAACAATTAGGGATAATTTTGTTCTAAAGGTAATGGATGCCAAGGAACTACCCAAACCAGTTAAGGTAGCCTTTAGGACCCGGGATCTTACGACCTCGGATCCCGAGGTGCTGCTGAGACGAGTCCAACTACTCAATCAAGGGCTCTGCACAGAGCATTGGAAAGTGGTCAATAAGCAGACCGATCCAACTGGTCAGCGTTTAATTTTGCTGATAGACCAGGAATCGGCTGCAAAAATTTCAGAGAAGGGGCTGACCGCCTATACTGGGGTAGACAAGGGTCAATTCAAGATCCTACTCGACCCCAATAAAAAGGCGACTCAAGACGCTCAAGAGGCAGCTGCTGGAGTGGATGATTCTCTGGAGTCCATGGAGACTGGAATCCCGGAGGAAATTCCCGCTCAAGAGGCTGTATAAGTGAGTATTTTAATTGGGTAATTATGAAAGTAATTCAAATTAACCTTCACCATTGCAAGGCAGCTTCTGCCTTACTAAGCAAGAAACTGGCTAGTGAAAATATAGACATTGCTCTCATACAAGAACCATGGGTATACAGGGGATTTGTTAGGGGAGTTAATTGTACTGGAGGCACTCTTCACTGCCCCAATACTGACAATCCAAGAACTTGCACTTATGTTAGAGACTGGATGAATGCTTTGCTTAAAGTAGAGTTCTGTTCCAGGGATGTAACTACTATAGAGACGTCCATAAGGGAGGGGGGCAGAAAGAGGATTTTACAATTCTCATCTGCCTACCTTCCTTATGATGAACCTAACCCGCCATCGGAAACGGTGAGGAGACTTGTCTCCCACTGCAAGGAAACGGGTAAGGAACTCATCATAGGGACTGATGCCAATGCTCACCATATGCTGTGGGGAAGCTCTGACATCAATCCAAGGGGCGAACAGCTGCTGGAATATCTGGTAAGTACGGACCTGAATATTCTAAATAAAGGTAACGAACCAACTTTTGTTAATTCACAGAGAAGGGAAGTTATTGATCTAACGCTGGGGACTAAATTGATTGAGGACATCATATCCTGCTGACAAGCTAATAGAAAGTGACATTGGTCACATTCAGGCAGTGATCCTGAGGGGATTAGACGGCGCGCAATCTGGCGAGCCTCTACCACTCCTCAGGACATTTTCATTACAGGATGGGGCCCTGATCTACTATTGTGAGGATCAGAACTCATGTTTATGGCTCCAGAAATGCCTTAATGGAACAACAATTAGGGATAATTTTGTTCTAAAGGTAATGGATGC
Source organism: Periplaneta americana (assembly GCF_040183065.1). Lineage (NCBI taxonomy): Eukaryota > Metazoa > Arthropoda > Insecta > Blattodea > Blattidae > Periplaneta > Periplaneta americana. The sequence continues at coordinate 37,003,640 of NC_091118.1, read as the reverse complement.
CAAGGAACTACCCAAACCAGTTAAGGTAGCCTTTAGGACCCGGGATCTTACGACCTCGGATCCCAAGGTGCTGCTGAGACGAGTCCAACTACTCAATCAAGGGCTCTGCACAGAGCATTGGAAAGTGGTCAATAAGCAGACCGATCCAACTGGTCAGCGTTTAATTTTGCTGATAGACCAGGAATCGGCTGCAAAAATTTCAGAGAAGGGGCTGACCGCCTATACTGGGGTAGACAAGGGTCAATTCAAGATCCTACTCGACCCCAATAAAAAGGCGACTCAAGACGCTCAAGAGGCAGCTGCTGGAGTGGATGATTCTCTGGAGTCCATGGAGACTGGAATCCCGGAGGAAATTCCCGCTCAAGAGGCTGTATAAGTGAGTATTTTAATTGGGTAATTATGAAAGTAATTCAAATTAACCTTCACCATTGCAAGGCAGCTTCTGCCTTACTAAGCAAGAAACTGGCTAGTGAAAATATAGACATTGCTCTCATACAAGAACCATGGGTATACAGGGGATTTGTTAGGGGAGTTAATTGTACTGGAGGCACTCTTCACTGCCCCAATACTGACAATCCAAGAACTTGCATTTATGTTAGAGACTGGATGAATGCTTTGCTTAAAGTAGAGTTCTGTTCCAGGGATGTAACTACTATAGAGACGTCCATAAGGGAGGGGGGCAGAAAGAGGATTTTACAATTCTCATCTGCCTACCTTCCTTATGATGAACCTAACCCGCCATCGGAAACGGTGAGGAGACTTGTCTCCCACTGCAAGGAAACGGGTAAGGAACTCATCATAGGGACTGATGCCAATGCTCACCATATGCTGTGGGGAAGCTCTGACATCAATCCAAGGGGCGAACAGCTGCTGGAATATCTGGTAAGTACGGACCTGAATATTCTAAATAAAGGTAACGAACCAACTTTTGTTAATTCACAGAGAAGGGAAGTTATTGATCTAACGCTGGGGACTAAATTGGTTGAGGACCTAGTTTCTAACTGGTACGTATCATCAGATACGTCTGCATCTGATCATAGATATATATACTTTAGAATTAAATCACAGATCACTAATCCAGTGATCATTAGGAACCCGAGGAATACCGACTGGGACGCATACAGGATGGACCTATCGGCATTGACAGCGGGTATATCAAGGGACATTCGTTCTATAATAGATGTGGAGTTTGCAGTTGACCAGTTGCAACAGTCAATTCTCCTATCATATTATAATAATTGCCATGCTAAGGTCGCAGGCTCGTCAAGACTGGTTCCTTGGTGGTCAAAAGAGCTAAGCAAACTTAGACGTAATACAAGGAAACTTTTCAAACTTGCTAGGAGAACTGGTGATTGGATTACCTATCAGAGGAACTCACCAGTTACAACAAGGCTATTCAGAAAGCAAAAAGGCAATCATGGAGGGAGCACTGCGAAGGGATCGAAAGTATTCCTAGCAGTGCCAGACTCGTGAAGCTAATGGCAAAAAGTGCTAACAGAAATGTTAGCACAATTAAACTGCAAGATGGCAGTTATACACAGTCTGGAAAAGAAACGTTGCTTCAATTAGCTAACGCACATTTTCCAGAATCAGAGGTAGTTAACAATGGTCGGATGGCTGATCAGGTGCGACCGGAACTGTTCCGATTGTGTTCGAGCTAGGAGGACTGGGCCCTGGTCAGGGATGTGATCACGTTAACTAAAATAAAATGGGCCATTTATTCTTTTGACCCATATAAATCAGCAGGACCTGACCAGATCATACCTGCACTGCTGCAACAAGGTATGGACTCTATACAGTCCATACTATGTAGCATCTACAGGATCTGCCTAGCCTCTGGATATGTTCCACAGGCATGGAGGCAGACCAAGGTTATATTTATACCTAAACCGGGGCGTCCAAGCTATGCCGTTGCGAAAGCATACCGCCCGATCAGTCTCTCCTCGTTTCTTTTAAAGACACTAGAGAGATTAGTGGATAGACATATTAGGGACAAGGTGTTGAAGGAATTTCCTTTACATAAGTACCAGTTTGCCTATCTACCTGGGAAATCTACAGAAGCAGCACTTCATCAGGTAGTCTCGTCTATCGAGAAGGGGCTGGCTTTTAAAGAAATTGCCATAGGAGCATTTCTGGATGTTGAAGGAGCGTTTGATAAAACTTCTTGCGAAGTAATACTAACAGCACTTCAAGAACACAATGTACCTCCGCTTATTTGCAAGTGGATACATTACATGTTAAAAAGCAGGCAAATTACCATGAGCTTGGTTGGGGAAACGCTCAGGATGTCTGTGGCTGGGGGCTGCCCACAGGGAGGCGTTCTTTCGCCTCTGCTGTGGGACCTAGTAGTGGATGCCTTGTTGCGGGAACTCAACGAGGCTGGGTATCTTGCCATTGGATATGCAGACGATATTGCTGCAATCGTAAAAGGGAAATTTCCCACCACAGTCGTTGGCGTGCTCCAAGTAGCACTGAAAAAGATTGAAAATTCGTGTAACAGAACTAAGCTTTCTGTTAATCCTAACAAGACGGTACTGGTACCTTTCACAAGGATGAGATCTGTGGGGAACCTTAGGGAACCCACACTCTTCGGTGAAAGAATACCATACTCTTCACAGGTTAAATACCTTATTCTATACAAGAAATTAACCTGGAAAGATCATTTAGATTATTGCATAGCCAAAGCATACAGGGTCTTTTGGACCTGTAGAAGGATGCTTGGCAAAACATGGGATCTAAAACCTAGGATTGTGTACTGGATATACATTACTATGGTTAGACCTATACTCTCTTATGCTGCACTTATGTGGTGGCCAAGAGTTAAATTAAGGAACTGTAGAACAGAACTCAACAAGTTGCAAAGAGTGTTCTGCATTTCAGTAACGGGAGCCTTCAGAATGACTCCTACAGCGGCAATTGAAATGCTAATAGGACTCACTCCTCTGTATATTTGGATTGAAGCTGAGGCCCTTAAGGCATTTCACAGAATTTGCCGTCAGACAAAGGTGTTCAATGTTGAACAGCTTAATCATCTCAAACTCCCTTGGGATAGGAGTGTCAGTGATGCCCTGAGCATGGAAACTGACATTCTAGAACCAAGGGTTTTGTTTGACAAAAAGTTCACAGTTACCTATCCAGAACGTAGTGAATGGAAGGACCGGACTAAACTGGTTAACAATAAGGGTCCAGTTTGGTATACTGATGGCTCCAAAACCAAATCAGGAACCGGGGCTGGATTGTTTGGCAATGGTACCAGACTTTCTTTTAGCCTAGGTCAATACGCCACTATCTTTCAGGCTGAGGTCTTTGCTATCTTAGCCAGTGTAAGGGAAAGTATTAGGAGGGGCTATTCAGGTAGACACATCCTTATACTTTCTGATAGCCAGGCGGCACTAAAGGTGATTGAATCGCCTTTGATCAAGTCGAAACTGGTACTGGAGTGCCGGAATACCCTCATGACACTGGCAAAGACTAACTCGGTTCATCTGAGGTGGGTACCAGGACATGCAAGGATTCATGGAAACGAGAGGGCAGATGAGGCTGCTAAAGATGGAGCTGAGACCCCATTTATAGGACCAGAACCTGTGTTGGGACTATCTTCAAGGCCAATTAAGCAGGTCATCAGGGATTGGGCTCACAGACGACATATTAGTTACTGGAACTCAATTAAGGGCTGTAATCACAGCAAGGCCCTTATCAAAGGTCTTGCAAGAACAAAATCGAATGAGCTGCTGAGATTTAGCAAAAAGCAGCTCTCTTGGGCAACAGGATTTCTTACAGAACACTGTGCCCTGAAGAAAAACTTATACAGGATGGGACTTATTACTGACCCACTGTGTATAAGATGTTCACAAGGAGATGAGTCAGTAACTCATCTGCTGTGCGTTTGTAATGCGCTTGCGCAACAAAGATCTCTCTTTTTTGGGAATCACTTTCCAAAACTTGAAGAGATCTCAAAGGTTCCAGTCCAAAGTTTGATACAGTTCATCAAGAACTTGAAACTTTTGGACTGAAAGGGATAAAAGACGGGGATGCGCAATAGATCTTATAGGTCGCAGTGCTTGGGCTGGAAGGAACACCCCTGTTAAATCTAATCTAATCTAATATATTTAATAGCACTAAAAATGGAAAAATAAATCTCCCAAGTAAAACCTATATGTTGCATACAGATATTAAACAAATGTGATACATAATTTTATTATACAGAGAGTGATTTATATAGAACTAACACATTTCTTTCTTTATTTCAAAACGAATGATGCTAGCCACAATTTGTTATACCTCAAAAGTAGAGTATCTTTGGGAGATTACTAACCTCTACTGGGTGTTCAGTTCAAAATGTGTCATTGCTCGCTGTATGCCGTCATGTGGCTAGCCGATGAGCCTAGAGAATTCAATCTTCCTACACTTCCGCAGAACCTAAGAGGCAGAAAAGTTGCCTAGCAAGTACGGCGTTCATTCTGAAGAGTACGTACCGATACGTACGGTAACGCCGGTAGTGGCAGGAATGTGAACTGTTTGGAAATACGTACTGTCGGGATATGGGGAGAGGGTTAAGACGATTACTTACGTATTTGTTGACATTACTAACTTCGACGGTCAACATGGACACGGAGCATTTGATTTGTGTTGTGGAATGTTACCGTACGCAACCGATGATAACAAATACCCTGCATACGACTTGCCGGCGCAAAACACAGTTCGAAAGAGGTTATGGTAGCACACAGACCGTATAGACCGCCATCTGTTGCTACGACGTTCAAGTTATACCGTACATGTTCTCAAGTTCAGATTGAAGAACGCCTTAAATAATAGGCAACTTCTCTAATATATAAGCTGAAACTCGCTTCAAATCGGTGACCCAACAACAGTGACGTCACGACACACTTTGAAATGAACACCCAGTATAGCAAAATTATGTTGAAAGTTCTTTATTTATTCGGCTGGAAATTCACTTAATGACCAGTTTTTAACCTCAAATTAAGCAGGAGTTTTGATTTCCTGTCACGAGAGGTGCAGATGTTTATTCTGTATATTTATTGTCATCAAAATCTTTTCGAGATCCATTCTTTCCAATTTACCAATCCCAGCATTGTGTTTGTTTGGGGGGGGGGGAAATTACGAACACCAAATTCTCTCTGGTGTGCCCTTTGAGTATCTGTAATTTTCTATTAGTTTCAATAAAAAATTAAAAAAAATGTCATTTTATTATTTTTTAAAGTTTTTTTAGGGTGCGAAATATGAGCGAAATTGCTTGTTTCCTTTACGAAATATTCACCGAAATCAGGATAAATAATCACCATAAAATCACACCCCTAGTGGTCAGTATTAGTGTTGTGGTTGTTTATTCTGGAAGTGCTGGTAATAATGCTGAAAAGTCTACATAAAATATTCCAGAAAACTTAAGGGTCTACAAAATGAATTGGCAAGTAACGTGATGTAAACAGACGGTAGAGTATTGCTTTGCAAGGCCTGTTAAAAAATGTTGGAAGTGAAAAATGATTACCAAAAGATTCATCTTTGTCTGCTGAGCAATTACCGTCATTTAGATGTGCTCCAACAACACAGTGCGGGTGGAAGAAAAAAATCGTCTTGAGGAGCAAAAGACTTCGTTTTTCAATTTAGAACCTCTATCAAGTGTTGGTTGTGAATTGCAATTCAGTACTGATATTAGGCAACAAAACAGTTTAGCTTCACTTTCTAAGGAAAGAAGTAAGTTTATACAGTAGAACCTCTATTATCCATGGTAATGAAGGAGATGGACTGAACGGTTAATCGAAAAAAATCGGATAATATGTACCATGAAATATTTTCATAAATTAAGCATATAATACTTTGTTTCATAATTTGAAATTCCTACCATACTGCAACTGTTGGTTAAAATGTTATGTTTTATTTAACGACGCTCGCAACTGTAGAGGTTATATCAGCGTCGCCGGATGTGCCGGAATTTTGTCCCGCAGGAGTTCTTTTACATGCCAGTAAATCTACTGACATGAGCCTGTCGCATTTAAGCACACTTAAATGCCATCGACCTGGCCCGGGATCGAACCTGAAACCTTGGGCATAGAAGGCCAGCTGCAACTATTGGTGTCTTCATACTACACAATATACAATGGTATGCTGGTTATAATGAAAACAGTGAAATACAATAATACGTACTATTTTTCTTATTCTATTAAATTGCGTATATTTCTAATGGCAATCTTGTATTCTGATGCGCTATGAGCCACAGGTTTTCCTTTCCCAAACAGCTCAATTTGTTTTCTTTGGACATTTTGCACAGAATGACTAAATGATGCATAGGTTTGCAGTTGTGCGAAAGTTCTTGGGGTAATTTCTTTCAAAGCTGATAGTGACTATTTTACAAGTTGTGAAAAAACCTCCTTCCAAAAGTGTTTCTACTGCCGGTAACAGTAGCATTCCTACTATATACTCTGTAACGGGAAAGGCTGGTAATAACCTTCCGTAGAACAAATGCATGTTAACGTATTGTACAGTACTCAGTATTTTTCTGCAGCAAAAAAAAAAAAAAAAAAAAAAAAAAAAAAAAAAAAAAAAAAAAAAATAGCGAGAGAGAGAGACAGATAATCCACCAATCGGTTAATAGGGTGACAGATAATCGAGGTTCTACTGTAATAGTACATTATGCAACGAGCCTATAATGATAGTAATTAAGAAGCGAGTATGGATGTTTACGAAACAAGCGCAAGCGAGTTTCATAATTTTCATACGAGCTTCTTAATTACCATTATAGGCGAGTTTCATACCACTTTTTATGCTCGACCATATTTTTAACTTGAAATTATTCAGATGTATACATTTTATTTGTATCTGACAAGATCGGAAGTGACCTTGTTCTAGGTCGTGAATTGTGAGATGTGCGCAGACGCGAAAGTATTGATTTTTTCCGAGGAACAATAATGTCACTGACCTTGATGTAATCCCGTTAAACTTGATATAACCTTGATTATTGAATTCGACATTGAAAAACGAGATGACAAATTGAATTTATTTGAATATTATTCACAATTAACGCTAATTATTATAGTAACAGAACATAACCTTCTGCGACAGTAATGGATTTCCAGCCTCTGTGACTTTTCGCTAATTCTCTTTCGATTGCATATCCGAGAATAATCGATACTTGCGGTTTTATAATGGTACAAAGCTGACTTGTCATTGGCTGAACATCTGTAAGCTGAGTTGTATTTGGCTGAAAACACCTGTACTTTAATGAGTAGGTGTACTTTAATGACATGCATTAAAGGACTGCTACCAGGTGTATAATTACTACATTTCGGCATGGTCGAGCATAAAATTATTATTAAAATTATGGTTTATTTAATGATGCTCGCAACTGCAGAGGTTATATCAACTTTGCCACTATGCCGGAATTTTGTCCCACAGGAGTTCTTTTACATGCCAGTAAATCTACTGACATGAGCCTGTCGCATTTAAACACACTTAAATGCCATTGACCTAGGCTAGAATCGAACCTGCAACCTCGAGCACAAAAGACCAGTGCTATACCGACTATGCTACCTAGGCCAACAAGTAAGTTTATATTCACTTAATACCTGTACTCTAGTTAGTTTTGATTTAATACTGCATATTTTTAACTTCCTTAGGTCAAAACTGCATGGGGATTAGTAGGATTTTAGAGCATGAACTTCCAGGCCCTATTCATCAAATAATGATGCATAACTTGGAATGATAACATACAAGTGTCAACAAAAATTAAAACTAACTATGTAAACTCTATCCTAAGGAAAATAAGTGTGCAAGTCTTCTTTTAATTTTTACATTTATATTCTGCTCTTGTTCCCACAGTGAGAATTTATCCTTAGATGAATTAATTAACAAAATGAAATAAAAAAAAAAACCAAGTGATTCACAGGATCCCTGTAAATGCGTGAAACGTTTATGCTCTCTGTTGGGTGTTATTGTGATATTCAGATTTTTAAGAAACTGGTTATTATTTATTTAAAGGGATTGCGAATATGACAGAGTGAAATAAATTTAATGCAATTTATGTGCTGTGTTATTAATGATTATTTTCCTTTTGCTTCTTTATTGGATATATACCACATATATGTATGAGTATTTACAATGGAATTACTGGGTCGATTTCTAAAACGAGGTCTAGACCATGACCATGGCTTTAAACCGCGTTTGGATTTATAAAACAAGGTCTTTTTCATTTTTCTGAGCCATGGCTCGAAACCGTGGTCTGAAGCAGAGACCACAGCTGGGTTAGGTTTAAAACCATGGCTTCATGTATACAAGATGGAGGAAGTAGATCAGCTGGATGACTATCAAAGGAAAATTTGTGACAACGAATATTGAATCCAGGATTAGAGTATGAGAGACAAGAATAATCCTTTTTAACTATATAACGACGATAATTCGATTTTCGAAGGAATCAACGCAAAATTTAGCAAGAATGCTAAATAATAATCTGCAATGAAATGCAAGAGGTGGCGGGTTGATAATTTTTTTAAACCTTCTTGTTGCTTTGAGGGAAGTAAAATATAATAATTTACATTAATCATGCCTTTATGCCTATAAGATGATATAACTTAGTCTTTCCAGTAGTTTTGGACATTTTATTTAATACTCGAAAATGATGTGGGCCTACAAGAATATGAAGAAAACGTGATTTTGTCTTCTTATTTTAAGTTTTATGCTACTGGGGCTTTCCACGTAGTATTATATGTGAAAATAGAACCATACTACATTTTAGTTTCTATTGAAATTGTAATCCAGTTAATATTTAGGTTAGGCCTATTCATCCTTTGAAGCGGGTTTTCAGGTAGTTAATGTTGGTAGTAGTTATGAACAAATGACAAACTACAACATAAACGTGTGCTAATTATTTGGGCAATATAATTCTAGTACCTAAAAATCCGTTCCCTATTAAATTTTTAAATAATGTTAGTATTTAAACGCACATATTATTTTCTGTAAATTAGTAAATATAACAATACCTTAGCTGAGAAAAAAAGAATGTGACTTACTGCAATTCAATAAAAATATCAATCCTGATGTTCATTTCTTTCTAATATCGACTGTTTACAAGAATAAAAATCGATTCTAAGCTGTGTTGCCATATATAAAACCCACGAACCTCGGTTTCTTCTCAAGCCGCGTCTCGACTTCGTTTTAGAAATCACGTAAGGATTCAGACCTCGATCGCGGTTTAAAAGCCGAGGTTTGGAACCACGATTTCGTCTGTGTTTTAGAAATCGACCCACTGTGTTTCATCTGAATTGTTTGTTGAAGAGCCCTTAGCATGGGCCTATTATAAGAGAAATAAAAAGTATAATTCATGCAAGAAAGTAAGTCTATCCCTCTAGCAAACATCATATCAATACAAGAGTCTGATCCATTGCTAAGCAAGTGATATCAGATGTTGAAACTTCCGTAATGTATTATCCATTTGACCTCTGTGCATAAACATTTCACCTTAAAAATTAAATGTACTGTAAAATCTTGCTGAATACGCAAATACCTCAGACTACCAGAATATTCTTGACATGATATAACACTCAGCTAGCTATAATAAGTTTTAGATCTAGATTTTAGGAATCTAAACAAACATTATTAATACTAAATGGATTTTGTTGAATACCGAAAAAATAAAAAAAAAAACTTACATTATTATTATTAACTATTATTTTAATTTTTTGGTTGCAGGAACATGGTAAATGTCTGCCATTAAATGTGTGAGTAGATGTGAAAGGATGATTAAGAAACGCGTTTTCCTTGCTCATCTACTCAGAATTTAATTTTCTACAATAATAAATTATTTCAATATATCAATACTAAACTCTCGCACACATTCACACAAACAGATAAAATGTGTAAAACTAAACATTCATTCCAAGAAGTCATACTTGCTCACAATAATAATAAAAATAAAATAAAATCTTAATTTCTTTTATCTCCATAATGTCAACTGTCAAGCATTTCCAACATTTCAAAGTCTTTTTAACTTAGCTACCACGTCTGTACACAAAACTCACTTTCAGAAATCCAAAAGAAAGATCAACGAAAACAATGCAAAGCAAGATTATTCAGTCTGTGATAAATGGCAAGATAGTGCATGCAAAGAAGTAATTCAAACAAAGCAACAACAGTTTAAGATGAACATTAAAAAGAGCAGGAAAGGCAATGCAGATATTATTCAAGTAATGGTTATAAGCTGCACTATTACCCTAATGGCTAGAGCAATGGCTCTCCAAGTTGAAGGCCTTGTTTCAAAACTGGCGAGTCTAAGTGAAATATGTGGCAAACAGAGATGGTGTTCGAGCAGATTTTTCGGAGGTGTTAAGCATTTCTCCTGCTATCCCACCATTTCTTTATGATCAGCACAATAGGAAGTAACCATGGTGATCCTTGGAGATACTGCCACTGCCGGAGTCTTCAGGTATGAAAACCAATCTAGCAAGGAATGGGTTCGGCTATGTATTAACAAAAGGACAAAATTTGATGAAAGAGAATTTTCGACCTTACTCAGTCACTTTGGTCAGTGGGAAAAGATTTGCAGTAGCATAATAGGCAGTTGATACACCTCAGCTTGCTATACATGCTCATATCTGCCAAGAGCACAGCATTCATTAGTCATAGGTATTATTGACCAAACTTGATTTATTCAATAGTAGAATTTTAACTATCTAATTCAATCAACAGTTTCCAAATGGTTTTTAATTTTTCATATTGATTTGCAAGAATTCAATCACTTCTTTGCGAATTATGGGAATTGATACCTCAGATGACATATAACAGATTGATTAGCCTTATGGGCTTTGAAGGCAACAACTTTTATCAATTTTACTAAGCTGCCATCTAGTGACTGCAAAAGAAATCACGTTATAACTCTCATTTGAATTGCATGGAGCAACTGTACTTCCATTTAGCAGTTGTTACCAATCGACAGTGGCAATCCTGGTGGTTGTTCTTTTTCAGATGTTACCGTTTTTAACATAGAGATGGCCAATCTGTTATATGTGTGATCAGGGTTGATACTTTCGAATAATAGTTTCTATTTGATAATTTTAGTTTAGAGCAAGTGTGGGTCAGCAACCTTCTGAGTGTTGTGATAAAATTAATACTCTACTCTACTATAAAGTGACCTGATATGTTAATCTAATTTTTAAAATTACATTTTCTAAGGTTAAAATAAAAATACATATTAATAGCTATACAGGTACAGAATAAATTAAATAATACACCTTTTTGAAGCAAAAAAGAAATGGAAGACAAAAAAAATCTTTAAAGATAAAATCATCGAATACAGGTATAAGTGGTAACAACATTTGGAATGGATGAACGAAAATTCGTTATCTTCATCTTTTATTTTTTCAAATGTCACCAGGTTGTCACTCGACATTTCTGGTCTCTCCTGGCAATGGCTTATTTGTAACCCACTTCTGAGGTTGGGGCACCTGGTAGGCAGAGTTACATTGTCCTCGATGATATGATAAGATGACTATGAATGTATGGTGCCAGAAGAGGTCTTAAATCTAAACTTAATCTAATTTCCAGATCATGGACGAACACAGGAACAATTCCTTTTAAGGAAAAATTCCTATGTTCTAACCGGGAATCGAACCCGGGACCTCATGAACTGTAACCAAAAGATCTGACCACTAGACTATGAGGCTGGTCAAAATTCGTTACCTAAATGTGCAAATAAATGTAAGCCTATGATGGGCAATAGTAGTATTGGATGGCCTAAAAAGTGGTGGTCAGACAAATTTATTCTATGATTCCGTAACATGGTGTTCAGGTTTAAAACTGATCATAAATTAAGAATAGTGGGGTCAGGGGCGTATTTTGCGGGCTACCAGCGGTAGCCCAAGGATATTACAAAAGAAAAAGTTTATAATATAACATAATGTAATAATTTTGTATTATTAGTTTTACCATAGTAATTAAAATTAAAGTAATTGTTAGATATATTTTGTGTAATAATAGGGTCAGCGGTAGCCCAAACCCTTTAACCAGTATACGCCACTGAGTGGGGTTCATGTGAAATTAGTTTCTAAAAAGCTAATATATGGCAGTCTTTTCAATGTTGCCAACTGTTATCAGATATCACCAAAGAAAGTAAAATTGTAATGCTAGATACGAAAACAATAATATTTATTTATTTATGACTGATCTAATATTAAAATAAATTTTGTCTGGCAACACGAAATTCATTAGTTTGAGTGAACAGTTTATGATTCATGAAACATAACCTAAAAATTTATTTTGTTTGTCCCCACGAAATGATTAGTAACAAACTCCGAAAATCTATTACCACTTTAAAATATACCGGTATACTATTTATTAATTGCTGATACATTAATATTAATATTATTAATTACGTTCAAATTTCAAATAACGCTTCCTAGTAACTTTCATTTTATGAACACTGACAGAAAAACGATGCTGTCAAAGTAATAGGAAGTTACTGGCAGTTATAGTATTTGTCAGTATCGAAAAAAAAAAAAAAACTTGACAACTACAAAATCACTAGCATGTGTAGTAATAGAGGAGAAAAATGGTTAGATTTTACCCATAGGCAATAAAGTGAAAAGACCCGGACTATAAACTAGGACACACGTACTGGCCATTTACAAAACAGAAGAGCTTTGATTATCGATCATCTGACCAATATGGGATAGCATGTGGGTACCACACCTATCACATAGCCATTGAATATGATTCACTACATATTGTAATACCCAACTTTCCTCACCAATCTGAATGTTCATAAGAAAATATCTTATCCCATGAAGACTCAAACTACCCACATTCCGTATTGCCAATCCAAAGCAGGACACCTTAGGGCATGAAGCCACAGCAAGGAACCATTCACTATTTACGATCTTTAAATTTGATTATCATCGAAATTCTAATTATAGTTTTCTTTTTGCAAGATAATGTACCAATACATTTCACTTGGATGATTAACATTAAAACAATCTTGATCATCTAGTCACATGCCAGTTGTTAATTTCAATATCAAAGTCAGCAAACAAACATGGCGTCCCAATGAAATGTGACTTGGTTGTTTATTTGTTAAGATTTTCAGTTAAAATTTATTTTCATTACATTAAATCAATGTGATAGTTTTAAGTACTGGTACTTCTTTTAATACACTCACTGACACAAAAAGTGAAATACTTCAATTATTTTTTTTAATTTAATAGAAATGGCTGTATGTCTGCGAGTAAAAAAACCAACTGAATTGTAAATTAAACGAAATGTCAGTGAAATGTCGGTATATTATTGTGCTAACCAAAATATGTTGAAGTGTTTTTTTGCTTTTTGTGCTGGTCAGTGTACATAATTTTGTTCAAAAAATATAATCTACAAGAAAGCTGTTCATATGTGACTAGATTTTATTTTTGGACCAAATTGTCACTATAACATGGGGTTCAAAATAATTTGAATATTGTCATTTTGGTAACTGTGGCAGTTTTGTACAATGAATATAAGACAATAATCGAAACTCAACTGTAACAATTATTGTTGAACGAATAGTAGCAGCAAAATGTTAATCACATCTGACTATCGCTGCTCCTTTCTGCTCTTTTTCTACACTCATGACATTAAAAATCGCCTGTGTACATGTATGGTACACATGCCATAGGTTGCCGACCCCTGGTATAAAACTTCTTGCATGTAAAAACAAAAATGACCATTCCTGCTTGTAATACATTAAACAATATTACAGCACTGAAGATAAACACGAAGTGAAGCAACAGACAGAAATGCAACAGAAAATTGTAGAATTCTCTACATATAATAGTTCATACGATTCTCTGAATCAAGTATAAAAATATACAATCCTACCAGAAATAGGTAGTTTGTCTGCTTAGGTAATGATTACCCAAATAAACAACTTCTTACCAGCTTAATCTCAACATATCCATAATTCGCTGTGATTAAAGCGGTCCCCACACCCACACCGAAACCCCACAATCATAACAGTCTTCATAGACAAGATGAAGAAGAAAGAGAGTAAAAAAAAATACTGTATTGTTGTCACACATGCTCCCAAGATTCCACGCTTGAGCTGTTTGAGATGGACGAAGTCTTGCTAGATTCTCTCCTTAGTGGAGGGAGGTCAAAATGCCACTGATCACTCATGTTGATCATGTTGGTGTACTGATCAAGAGGTGGATGTGCTCTGATTCCATATGTTGTTGGTCGCTTTTCTGGAGAGTGTGACAGCATCATTTTCAGCAAGTCGAACTGAGAAAAAATTGTTCTATTACTGAGGTACATGATAAGCAAGGATTATGCAAAAACGTTCTGTAGCATCTATTGTAAATAACTTAAGGAAAGTAAGGCAATCCTTTGAAAGAGAAATTTGTGCTGTAAATTCTTAGACTGTCTTCTGTTATGTAAGGCTGGAATTGACAAAAATCGTAAGAATAAGTCGTGTATAGAGCCATAGGAAAAATGCAAATATTGTGCAGTATTATGGACAATTGAATCGCTTATTTCAGAAACCAGTCAAGCGCCAAGTTAGCCAATTGTGGGAAAATAAAGAAAACTGTCTAGCATCAAACTACATGGTTTGGTAGTGGTTTTAATATTTTTTGCTGAAAGTAGTATATATTTCAATACTTTTTATCTAAGGAAAATTATTTTGTGCATTTTAACTTAGTTGTAAAAAGTACGAAAAAGTTTTTCACTTAACTGGTTTCTGCAATAAACGAGCAGTGCAAACATATTTTCATGGCATAATTCTCGAATTTATGACTTGAGGCTTTCCGGCGTTTGATATAGAATAACTCTTCTCGGGTTCTCAGCCAGGTGAGTTGGAGATTAGCTTCCAAGCTTTCGACGGCTAGCTCTGCCATCTTCTTCAGGGATGAGAAGAGTTATTCCAATTCTCGAATGGTTTACGATTTTGTTATAAAACTCATATTTTTTAAAGGAAATGTGTAATCTCTTTAGGGGTAGTATTTTCAAGTAATAACTGACAAATTCTCCCTAATCTGTTATGTGAAATATCATGGATTTTCATAAACACATTCTTGCAAGCATGTTTCAGTACACCACCAGTCCTTAAATTATAATTGTAAGAATGAGATCTTTTAAAAGTGCCTTCATTAACATTTTCATTGCCTAACTCTTGCTCTGGACCTTGATTTTTACGTATACACTTAACTTCAGTAACCTCAACCAAAGTCTGAATGTAGGGGTATCTTGAGAGTTTTTATTTTCCAGAGAATGAAAATACTTTCATGTTTCATTTATCAGTTCCTCATTAATGTTGTTGTTGTTTTCTAATGCCAGGCGTTTGACAATAAAGTCATTTGACCTCTTGCACTCCAATATTTTTCAAAGATATTATCATGACTAGCCACTGAAGCACAGATTTTGAGGTGTTCCAAATCCATTTCTTGGTTTGAGTTGCACAATGGGCAGTTAGGGGACTGATATATTCCAATTCTATGCAGGTGTCTGGCCAAACAATCATGGCCTGTTGCCAATCTAAATGCAGCTACAGACGATTTTCGTGGTAAATCGGGAATTAACTGTGGATTTTGATGCAGAGAGTTCCATTTTTTCCCTTCGGATTGAGTTATCAAATTTTGTTTGTTGAAGTCTAAGTATGTAGATTTAATAAATCTCTTCACAGAGTAATACATAGATTTAGTAACAGGTCGTAAGTAGCAGTGCTGCCCTTCTTTGCTAAAGCATCCGCATTCTCGTTTCCCAGGATTCCACAATGGGATGGTATCCATTGGAATACAATTCTTTTATTGAGTGATAATAATTGAGAGAGCATTTTAGTTATTTCTGCTGTTTGAGATCAAGGTGTGTGTTTAGAGACGATTGATAGAATAATTGATGTGGCATAGAAGATTCCTGAGACATTCACTTATTGCAGTGATTTCACCATCAAAACTTGTTGTTCCATATCCAAGAGATCTATAAAGTGAGAAGAGACAGCACGTAACACCTGCACCGGCACCTTGTTCTCTGGAGATCAAGGATCCGTCGATGTATAAATGAAGCCAGTTTTGTGGAGGGTACCTAACATTAATTGTCTCTAAAGACAATTGTTTCAGCATTTCAGTGTTTACTTCTGATTTCAGTATTTCTTGTGTTAAATTTAGATTATATTCTATATTTAATAGAGTTAAACGGTTTGGTTTAATTTGTAAGTTTTCTTTTAAATTCGGGATATTGATTTTCTGTTTTAATTCTTGAACAATGGATATGAAACTTTTTTGAGTTTTCAATCTACAGAGAGGACTGTATGGATGCCAATTGTTACCTGGTAATCTGGTAAGTTTTTCATATTGAATCAGTGCTTTTTCTTCTATTGTCATTTTGATGCTGTTAATATTAGTGAGGAATCTCATAGAATCTATTGGCGTTGTTTTGATTCCGCCAGTAATGAGTCTGAGAGCTTGGTTTTGAACATATTCTATGTCGTTTATGAAAGGTGAAGTAATTAAAATTTCTACGCAGTATGTCAGCACTGGCTGTATAAACATTTTGTATGTAGTGTTCAAAGTATTCCTAGAGCATCCCCATTTCTTTCCTGCTAGTCTTTTTAGAAAGGAGAATCTTTTACGAGCTTTTTCAGAAATGTATTTCAAATGGTTGCTCCATGTTAACTTACTATCGAAAATAACTCCAAGATATTTGGATTCATAAGTCATAGGAAGGTGTTGGCCATTGTATTGGATATTGAATTCTCTTTCTTTTTTACCGAGTGAAAATATTTGGTAGTTACTTTTGCTTAAATTGAGTGTCATCAAATTTGATGTATTGCATTCATGTAGTTGATTTAGAGCTTTAAGAGCATAATTTTGAATTTTGTCTCTATGTCTGTAAGATCTGGAAGTCCACAAATCTATATCATCTGCAAATAGTGCTGTTTTCATGTTTGATTCCTCTAACAGGGAGGGTAAGTCATTTATATAAATATTGAATAAAGTTGTGCTGAGGACAGCGCCCTGAGGTAGACCTCGATATGTTTGTCTGTAACTAGAAAGTGAGTTATTGAATTTAGTGGCAATGAATCTTTGACTAAGGAATTCTGATATCCATCTGAACATATTGCTGGAGATACCTAATTTCTGGAGTTTTGGTAATAATTTATTTCTCCAAACAGAGTCATATGCTAACTGAAAGTCAATAAATATTGCCAAGGTATCTTCTTTCTTGTTAAAACTGTCTTTTATTTTTGGCCGAGGCGTATGACTTGTTCATTGGTAGAGTGTAGTTGTCGAAAACCGGCTTGTCTTGGTGATAAAGATTTTGGGATTCTAAATACCAAGTTAATCTGTTGGAGATCATGGACTCCATGGTTTTTGCTATCATGCTTAATAGTGCTATTGGTCGATAACTATTAACATCATGAGCAGGTTTCCCTTTTTTGTGAATTGGTACAATTATTGCTTTTTTCCAAGCTGCAGGAATTGGGGTGTTCCATGATAAATTAAAAATGGATAAAAGTACAGACTTGGCTTTTTCCCCCAGATGTTTAAAAAATTCGGAATGAATGTTGTCGGGGCCAGGAGATTTCTTGGTTTTTAAATTTTGTATAGCTAGAGTTAATTCTTTGGAAGTAAAATTTTTATGAAATATTTCAGGTTTTGTACTAGTAATATTGTTTTTATTATTTTTATGTAATTCTCTTTTGAAAAATTTGTCAGTTTTTTTGATATGTTTAAATAACATTTCGCATTGCACTTGCAAGTGAGAATGTTGGGCTAGGGTTTTCTGAGGTACTTCCCTGCCAGAATAAGACACATAGCCTTCTCCTTTTACCCTTGCATTGTGAATAGTATTATGTCTATAAGTGTTTTCGTTTACCACTTCTTGTTTCCTTTTAGGTACAGGTTCGTCTTCTGAACTTTGAGACATTTCACTACGATATAGGTCTATTGTTATGTTAAAAAAACACTACACTAACCATAAAACGCTTTTTCAATCAGTTGGTCACAAAACTAGGAACACAAAATGTACACACAATTCACTGTAGAAACCAGCCAAGCACTGTCGCCTGATTGGTATCTGATCTAAACACGAAATTCAAAGCAATGCCTGACCATTACAGGAGGATGGCATTTGACTGTTTTTAGCACTATAATGTACGTATACCCTCATTGAACATTATGCCGCTATTAACTCATTTTTTCTTGTTTTGGTGTTTGACTGATTTCTGAAATAAGTGATTCAATTGAAATTATATTTTGAAAATCCGCACTGTTAGTTACAATAAACAAACTAACTGGAGGAAAAAATATGGGATTATCAAAGAAATGATGGCTTAAGCAATTCAGATCATGGCATAGTAGGATTCAGTTCCTGACATGGGTTAATGGTGGTGACAGTGGTGGTGATACAATGACAACCAACATAGAATGCTAACTGCTGGATGATAGTAGTGAGTTATGATGGTTATGATTAGAGCTAGGATTTATATGTAGTAAGAGTTAAAAATGACGCCGAGTATAGTTGAGTCGATGTGAAGCCGGTTAAGGTTTCAAGCTTGGTTGACAAGACTCGAAATGCGAGAAAGGTCACAAGGACTAGACAATACAGCTTTTAAACCCCCGCTGTTTTGTAAGTGGTGGTTAAGAGGATTAAAGACCCTTAGCGCTAAGTAATGGAAGTACTGAATGACAAGAATGGAAAGTATAAGAAGTGGGGGGGGGGGGGGGTGCATGGTTTGCATGTTTATAAACTATACCAACAAAAAGTATTAGCTTTTACTACATACGAATCCTAGCTCTAGTTGTTGTTATGATGATGATGATGATGATGATGATGATGATGATGAAGGTGACGGTGGTGGTGATATAACATATCATATACCTCTTGCTGGTACTGCTGCTGAAAGTGTTCTGGGAACTTATTATTCCTGATGTCCATCAGAGTACGGCTTCGTTCCATATCAGTACCAAATGGAACCAACAATTCAAACAATATAACTCCCAGGGAATATATATCTACCTTGTAGTTATAAGGTAGACCTTGTGCCTGCAATGAAAACATGTGTGTCAGTTGTGTTGTTCAAGAACAATGACATTACAGGTAACATACTTTTATAAATAATGCTACAACAACAAGACTAACTTATACAACAAGAAGCCCATCCACTACTCAGTCAGTGAGCTGATGGCTTCTCATAGAAGAGACTAAAATTCGATTCTAAACACAACTTGTGAGATTTGTGGTGGACCGAGTATTTATGAGACAAATTTTCTCCACACTGCAATTAACCTGTTGTGCATATTTTCTTTCCACCCCTTCTCCATTGGCACATCTTTATCTTATTCTTATAGTTGATAAAATATCCACATAGATAATAATAATAATAATAATAATAATAATAATAATAATAATAATAATAATAATAATAATCTTTATTAAACACAATGTGTATAACTTTTCAGCCATCTTTTATTTGTTTTAAAGGCCTGGTTTGGGACCCTGCAGAGATAGGGTGATTGTGGAGTACAGTGGAATGATAATGGCGAAAGGAAACGGGAGAATCCCGAGAAAAACCCCTCTCACCAGCCTTGTCCATCACAAAGTCTTTTGTGATTCAGACAGGAAATGACGGTTAATCCTACTCTATACCATGAATATGTTACATATTTTTATTCTACAAAAAAGATTTGTTTTTATTTAAATTTATTTTTCAAAGAAGCATTTCTTTACTTCCATGTTCTTTTTCAGTGTGTTTACATTTTTAGGTCCAGCTGAGACATTTAAAACTGAAGAAAAATACGTACAATACAAATAAATTGTTTATCTATTGACACCAATTGTGTTTAAATGTCATATTAAGAATTCGTTCGTAAATTATAATATCAAATAGTTTGTTTAATTTTCACTCTATCACTTATCAAGGTATGGAAGCAGAAATGAATTCTGTTACATCAATTACAGTATGTTAAATTATGCATCACGAATATTTTCGAATTTTCAAGTAAGTCATCTTCAGGTGATGTGATTTGCTGACAAATACAATAGAATATAGGTGAAAAGATACAATGTTAAAAACACACATATAAAACACAAGTAAAATTTAACCTTGCTTGCTCATTTTAAATATGGTTATAAATCATGGCGTCAAACATGGTATTGAATTAAAAACATTCAGATAAAAACAATCAAATGATTATGGCTACAATTAGGAGAAGTATATTTAAATGGCAAACAGTGTGCCAATGCTGAAGAATTAAAATTGTTTAAAATTATTTAAAACTGAAGGCTTGAAATTATTTAAATGAACAAGCCCCAAGCCTTCAGTTTTAAATAATTTTAAACAATTTTAATTCTTCAACATTGGCACACTGTTTGCCATTTACATATACTTCTCCCAATTGCAACCTTATTCATTTGATTGTTTTTATCTGAATGTTTTTAATTCAATACCATGTTTGACGCCATGATTTATAACCATATTTAAAATGAGCAAACAAGGTTAAATTTTACTTGTGTTTTATATGCGTGTTTTTAACATTATATCTTTTCACCTATATTCTATTGTATTTGTCAGAAAATCACATCACCTGAAGATGACTTACTTGAAAATTCGAAAATATTCGTGATGCATAATTTAACATATTGTAACTGATGTAACAGAATTCATTTCTGCTTCCATACCTTGATAAGTGATAGAGTGAAAATTAAACAAACTATTTGATATTATGTATACTTACTGTGTTGCCATAACAGTTATGGAGATAAAATTGTGGAATCAGAGCAATAATTTTGAAACACTGTGTATTATGCAATGAACTGCTTACTAACCTGTTCAGGACTCATGTACAGTTGAGTACCAACTCGTGCTGTGTGTTTATCATCAGTGTACAGAACGTCGCTGGAATCTGGGCTTGGCGTCCTTTGCCCTGCACTGCTTTCTACCATTGCTGTCACGAGACCAAAGTCACCCACTTTGATCTGTCCATCCAGCGAGAAGAATATATTGGATGGCTGTAAGAGACAAAATCACATAGGCTTAATGTAATGAATACAATGCACTTATCTACGAATTCACTAGCATTGGCATTAGGATCTACCGGGCAGGACGGGAACATCTCTACATTGCAGTTCAAGTAGGCTTTTTGTGCACGGTTATGGTATGAATTATGTGCCATTAGTTCTGCTTGGCTAAGCAAGCTCCATCATCCACCTCACCATACACTCCTCTCCAGTCAACAAGTCAAAATACCATAACTATAGTGATGGTCTGATACACTTCAGAGATCCACCTGAATCATCAAGCCTCTAGGGATAGAATGTTGTGTCCTGGTCCAGGACTCTGGTTTCTCTCTGTAGATCTCTAGTCTAGAACTATCACTACTGCCGCATATCAATCTTTGGAAAAGTCACGAGGAAAACCTGCTATAACGGACAGCCAACCCAATGCCACACAAACACAGTAGGAGTCCTGTTTTCTTAAGCAGACAGGATAATGAAAGAAGAATTGTGGAGAGCATTGTTGGGATGAAGAGGGAAAAACAGGCGAACCTCGAGAAAAACTGTCATAACTTTGGCTTTGTCCACCACAAATACAAGTGATATTTTAATGTGAATCTGCGACAATCACTATTTCAGTAGTACAGACTTTACCAGTCACATTAGAATCTTGCCAAAGTCAGACTCTATGGCTAACATCTAAAGCTGCAAAATTAAACCCATAGCAACCACGCAAGTGAAGGAAGAGAGAATTCCGAGAAAAACTCTCACAGCCTTGGCTTTATCCACAAATATAACGCTGCCATCACCAGGATATGAACTAGGACCAGTGTTCTGTTAACTGAGCTGTCAAGGTGGCTATTTCATATTACAGACTTTAACATTGTAGAATAGAAGTTTGCCAAAATCAGCGTCTACTGGTAATACCTGAAAATATGTGAAGGCCAGCAGGACCAAACGGTTGGGTGGGGGGGAGAGGGGACCTGGAAATATCAATTTCTGTAACAGCAATGCAAACCTTAATAGAAACTCCCAATATCAGAATAACTGGCACTAATCCAAATGCTGAATGATTTAAGTTACAAGCATCAAAGTGAGAGAAATAATAAAGACACTAAACCAAACTGAAAACAAAAGAAAGTTTTCTATCATAAGTTGAAGAGACAAAATAAAATAGAGAAAATCCATTATGTTTCTAACCCATCCGTTTCAAATTAGGATAGGGAGAATTCATCAATGTAATCTGAAATTAAAAGCACAAGTACTGGAAATTGTGAACACCAGATACCGACCAAAAGACTGACTTCATGTATACAGTGCATGGATGGATAAAAAAAGTAAAAGCTTAGCTGCCATGTACTGACAGAAAAGCTAATTTGGTGCTGCGATGGAATAGTTCAAGAAGAGGGGTATGAGAGAGGAACTCAACCACAAAGCCGTGAGTAGCATTGGAAGGAATGGAAGTAATACTGCAAGGATGAAGTTTGTACTACTACAGCGTGTTATTTTTCACAAACAATAAAGGGTGAAATTTGTCTCAATTTACTACTAACTCTGCCTCTTGTCAACCTCTGTCTAATATCAGCATACAATTATATTTTTCAAAATATTCATTGAAAAGTTATTTATCATGGGTTCTGGATAGAACATATTGGAGAACTGCAAATCTAGTCTTTCAGGTGAAGCTCCCTGTAAAGCAGATTTGAATAATTTCAAGGGAAAAATTGTTCCGGGGCCGGGTATCGATCCCGGGACCTCTGGTTGAACATACCAGTGCTCTTACCAACTGAGCTACCCAGGAACTCCACCCGACACCTTCTCAACTTTTCCCTTTATATCCACACAACTCGCGTGGGCTGACGAAATGCCAGAGACCCAACATCGAGTGCACACAATCTCTGTGTGACTTGGAATTGTGGTTTTCTGTTAACGTACATAGAACGTACACGTGTACGTTAACAGAAAAACCACAATTCCAAGTTACAAAGAGATTGTGTGCACTCGATGTTGGGTCTCTGGCGTTTCGTCAGCCCACGCGAGTTGTGTGGATATAAAGGGAAAAGTTGAGACGGTGTCGGGTGGAGTTCCTGGGTAGATCAGTTAGTAAGAGCGCTGGTACATTCAACCAGAGGTCCCGGGATCGATACCCGGCCCCGGAAAAATTTTTCCCTTGAAATTATTCATATTGGAGAACTGTACAGAGTGGGCGAAAAGTCCATCAATGTCATCAATGTAGATTTAAAATGATTTACTTTACGTTTTACGATCCAAAACATCCGTATGTACTTTTGTATAGTCTCTACATAGATAGATACGTCTCCTGGTCCATTTGTTGATTTTCCATAGCATATGTGGCATGAGAGTCGTTAAGGCATTGTTTACAGCATTTTTCAACTCAGCATTTGAAGCATAACACATTTTGCGGACATCTTGCTTTATGCTTCGCCAAAAAGACTTAACTGGCATGGTGAGATTTGCACTTCGTGATGGCCATGTCGAAGTTTTCTTTTTACTTGGTTATTTCATGATGATGTATCAACTACTAGCTTATTTAGCATCGATGAGATTACTGATAGCAAGATAGTATTTGGCGAGATGAGACCGAGGATTTGCTATAGATTACCTGACAATCGCCTTATGGCTGGAGAAAGTCTTGGAAAAAACCCAACCAACTTAGATACGCTGGTGGCTATGTCAAAGGTGAAGAAAAGTTCAATTCCCGATAAATCCACCTATCTGTGAAAAGCTCATTAATATGCTAAGTGGTGCACGATCTTGTTGAAACCACATGACAGATATGCATTTCCTATGGAATTCAGGAAGCAACCATCCGCTAATCATGTAGAGGTAAGTCGTCTGATTCATCAAGTCATGGAGAGAAAATAGCCTGTAGTCCAAGCAGATGATCTTCTGTTGGCTCCACCCAAATTATAATATAAGATGGATTTTGTTCAAAAAGAAATATGAATTCTTCTTGGACAAAAAAGAAAATTTCATAACTTCAATAAATACCACATTAATCGAAAAAGAGAATTTTCCTTATGCACCAATTTAAATCCAAATCTGATAGATCCTGTGGCGTCACAAATGCTAAGGAAAATGAGCAAACTGACTGGAGATGCATCCGTCTGTGCAAAGAAATCTACTTGTATACTGATTACAAGGGTATATGGACTTTTCACTCACTCTGTATTTGGCCTGTGGGCTGTAGTTTGCTCATCCCTGCCTTAGCCCATGACACTATGGTGTACGACAAAATATTATTAAATACAAGCAATTAAAACATTATTTACTCATCAAAATTAAGAAAGAAAATGCTGAAGATGTCTATGCGCACACACATATGGGTCATTCCATCCAAAAAAGTATGTTTTTGAACTATGATGTCTCAAAAGTTAAAAAGATTGTAGTAGGTTATTTTGTATGTTCTAAATATGAATTTCAAGCAATACTATATTTATATCTTTCATAGTTTGGCAGCAATCAGAATTTAAAATATTGGTTTAACAAAGAACACGGTTTCATTCATTGAAGTTTTCTTACTATGTAAAGGAAGATGGAAAAGTGATTTCAATGCAATTCGAAAAAGGAAAGCCTTGTTTATAAATGCCCTTAAAACGAAAAAAAATATAATTTTTAAATAGTTACCCACCGTAAAATAATAAGAAAAAATATAGAACACAAAATGCAATTCATTTTTACAGATGAAAAAACATGTGTTTAATTCTTTAGGGTATATTGATTCCACTGTGAAAATTTACGAATGCTGACTCAAATATCATGCCAGTTTTTAATAAAAATAACTTACCGGAACAAAGGAGCTCAGCAGGTAGGCTCTCCCGTCATATAGAATGTTGTGTGATCAAGGTCAGGAAGACAGCGTTTGAGATTACTCATCGTTATGAAGTCTCGCAAACGCTGCAACCGCCACACATAGCAAGCGATTTTCAATCATCGGAACAAAAATTAATAATTTTATTAATATAATTATTCACAGATTTTTTTTAGATAAAGTCATAAAACTTGCGAGATGGATTAGGAATAAGATTTTCTTTAATACGAATGAAATTCACATCAATTTAATTTGTTGCATTCGAATATAAAACTATTTCCTTTTTTCAATGAGGTGTTTTTATGAGCATGCCTTAATATTATTCGGATTAGTCTTTAAGGTATTAAAATATGGTTATTCAGGTTTACAATGGCGTCTGTTTAGTTTCGATGACACTTCATATAGGGGCATCTCTTTAGTTTCGATGACACTTCATATAGGGTGTCTAGAATATTTTAAATTATGGATAACATTTAACTGCCACCCATTTTTCAGTCATCCATATGACTAAAATATTAATGATACGGCGGTCATAGTTGGCAGTTTAATTTATTTTCATATCAACATTATTATATTAAAAGCCCAAAAAAATTCATGACATCACTGGCATATTTTTAAAATGTTGTATGGAATGACCCATATACAAATTTATTATTATGTACTGGGCTTACCTTGAGATCTCTGTGAATTAATCCCTGCAGGTGGACATATTCCACAGCCTGAACTATCTGTTCAAACATTGGGAGAACGAGAGCAGTACTTCGGTTGCACACATTCTCTCTGAGCCATTCCCGCAGACTCTCTCTGCGACACAACTGCATCTGAATGAACAGGTACATGCGGGATATCCTGGGAGGTGGTAAGACAATTCCACCACCACTGGAAATGTCCAGCGAAGCAGGTCGTCTGTGACCAAGCTTCTTCTTATTTTCATGACTCTCTGTAGTAGACGATGTCCTCTTTCTTCTAGTCTCTTCTCCCCAAGCTGACAAACATTTACTGGAATTTTCAGTGCTGGAACACGACCGTGCACTTGTCAATTCTTTTTCACTTTCTAGTGCGTTGGTTCCTTCATTGTCACCACACCAACTTTTATCATTTTCATCATCATCGACAGTGAGTTCTGATTCGTGATCGCCTGTACCCTCAAACACGATGTATGAGTCACTTTGGTCTGGATTGCATCTGGGTATTTGCTTCCTCTGGGCATAACTTTCGGACTCGCTTTCACTACCCACATTTAAGTACACTGGAGAACATTTGTCTTTCTTTGAAGGAACATCTTGAGATGACTGATGAATAGGAGCTGTTCCTCTGGTCTGGTTAGTAAGGTCAATGGAAATGGCTTCGCCAAGAGAGCAGAAAGCGTCACTGTAAGACAAAAATAAATAAGAGTTCACAATGCTATATGATTCTGGTTCACAGTTTCTACAATAAAGGTAATTGGCAATGACTTCTCCAAGAAAGTACAGAGCCATCTATGACATTCTTTACAGCACTCCGAGGCAAGAGGGTCAAGCGTCAGCGCTTGCAGCAGACAGACATCATTTTCAACACCTTCTGTAGTCAAGGTTAGTAAACAATATGAATACTGTAACTCTAATAGCCAACTCTAGTGATTGTAATGGATCCAATTCACCAGGAATGACGAGCACTGATGGTGGGTCCGCTTGCTGCCGAATGCCATAGAGAATGTCACAGACCGCTCTGTAGAAACAATAAACATAAAATATAAATACAGAAAAACCTGACAGTCTTCCACATCCAAATAACTAATCAGCAGGTTATCTATTTTCTTCTAGAGTTTACTTTTTTCCATGTTGGAAACAGAGGGCTCTACAGAGTGAAAAATAAAAAATTACTGAAGCAATTTAAAAATATCACTGTAAGAATACTACTTACCATATGACTGTATAGTTATAAAAGAACTCGCCATATGAGCATAAAACTGTACAGTGGAACACTTTGTAATATACAGTTACAAAAATTCAAAGGACTCTAGGCTGTAATTCATGCACTATTCTCACTCTGTAGGGCTTAAATTTAAGAGACAGCAGATATGTTGGTGAAAAAAGGGGCAAAAGTCAAACAAAGAGCCCAACAAATTTTTGTGTATGAATCAATAAAACGAGTTATCAAAAGAAAGATCATTGAAACCTATCAATTCCAAATTAAAATCAAAATGAAAATACTCAGTAGAATAAACTGATAATTGAACATAAAATGATTCTAGACTTTCCCTGCAAATCATCTGTAGCAATGTTCAGACTTGTTACTGGTCACAATTTCCTAGGCAAACACCTGCATAAAATCGGAGTATTTACGTCGTCAAATTCCCTTTTGTGTTCAAAGGAAGAAGAAATAGATTAGAGGCATTTATTAATATGTGATGCACTTTTAACATTTAAAGACCCCATCTCTAAGTATTGGGAGGCAAGAAGGAGGATGATTTTACTGTTAAATTCAGAGAGAGAAAAAAAAAAACAGACCCACGCAAGCACGCACATACAGAAACGCACACAAAAAAAAGTTTCTGATGTTAAAATTGTCTTCTGTCCAATATGTTGTTGCTGTTTTCTAATGCCAGGCATTTGACAATAAAGTCATTTGACCTCTTGCACTCCAATATTTTTCAAAGATATTGTCATGACCAGCCACTGAAGCACAGATTTTGAGATGTTCCGAATCCATTTCTTGGTTTGAGTTGCACAATGGGCAGTTAGGGGACTGATATATTCCAATTCTATGCAGGTCTTGGGCCAAACAGTCATGGCCTGTTGCCAATCTAAATGCAGCTACAGACGATTTTCGTGGTAAATCGGGAATCAACTGTGGATTATGACGCAGAGAGTTCATTTTTTCCCTTGAGATTGTGTAATCAAATTTTGTTTGTTGAAGTCTAAGTATGTAGATTTAATAAATCTCTTCACAGAGTAATACGTAGATTTAGTAACAGGTCTGTAAGTAGCAGTGCTGCCCTTCTTTGCTAAAGCATCCGCATTCTCGTTTCCCAGGATTCCACAATGGGATGGTATCCATTGGAATACAATTCTTTTATTGAGTGATATTAGTTGAGAGAGCATTTTAGTTATTTCTGCTGTTTGAGATGAAGGTGTGTGTCTAGAGACTATTGATAGAATAGCTACTTTAGAGTCTGACAATATAACTGCATTTTTAAATTTATTGATGTGGCAGAGAAGATTCCTGAGACTTTCACTTATTGCAGTGATTTCTCCATCAAAACTTGTTGTTCCATATCCAAGAGATCTATAAAGTGAGAAGAGACAGCACGTAACACCTGCACCTTGTTCCCTGGAGATCAAGGATCCATCGGTGTATAAATGAAGCCAATTTTGTGGAGGGTACCTAATATTAATTGTCTCTAAAGACAATTGTTTCAGCATTTCAGTGTTTACTTCTGATTTCAGTATTTCTTGTGTTAAATTTAGATTATAATAATAATGATAATAATAATGATGATTTATTTAACCTGGCAGAGTTAAGGCCATACGGCCTTCTCTAACACTCAACCAGGAGTAAAAACTGCGTTATAGAAACACTACAAATTTACAAAGTACACACAAAACTGAATAAGATAATAATAATAAAATGTAAACAACAAGTAAGAAGAAATCAGACATAATATATAACATACAGAAAGAAAGAAAAAAGCATAATAAAATGTGAACAGCAGGTCAAAAATAAATGAGGCCTACAAAGTATAAAAAAATAAGAATTATTGATAATAATAATAATAATAATAATAATAATAATAACAATAAACAAGAATAGTAATGATAATAATAATAATATTAATAATAATAATAAATAAAATAATAATAACAGGCCTAATAGTAATAATAATACTAATAGTAGTAATACAATAGTGCAGTACAAAGCATACAATGAATACAATATTTTTAAGTATACACAGTAAGGAAAATTATGTTTATATCACATTAGAGATATACCATTATCGGAAAATATGAGAACAAAAATATAAAATAAGTTAAATATCACTAGAACATAAAAAAAATTGTGAATACGTGGAAACATGCAATACAACACTTGTCATAATAGTAAGTTAGTTTGGCAACTCGTCATAAGATAATTTTCTAACTTGGATTTGAAAGATTTCAATGTTCGGCAGCCCTTGACTTCAGGCGGCAGAGAGTTCCAGTGATGAGAGGTAGCAACAGTGAAAGATGAGGAATACAGAGATGATGTGTGAAGTAGAATTTCTAGCGTGTTATCGCGTTGTGATCGAGTATTAATATTATGATAGCGAGAGAGAGTATGAAAACGAGCGAATAAATAATAGGGGGATGAAGTGTGCATAATTCGATATAGGAGAGAAAGTGAGTGCAGATTTCTCCTCTCATGTAACCTAAGCCATGATAACTTCTCGAAAGAAGGTGAGATATGATCATAGTATCGAACATTACAAATGAAGCGGACGCACGCGTTATGAACACGCTGTAGTTTCTGGGCGGAATCAATCCTGAGATCACTGAACAAAACGTCGCAATAATCGAAATGAGGTAGAATGAGTGTCTGTACCAGCGTCTGTTTTAATTTAGATGGATAATGATACAATCTTTTTAGTGAATGGAGAATAGAGAATGCCTTCTTACATGTATATTTAATATGCGTATCCCAACTAAGATTAGATTCGAAATGCACTCCGAGATTTTTTACGGTAGAGCT
Organism: Periplaneta americana; assembly: GCF_040183065.1. Taxonomy (NCBI): domain Eukaryota; kingdom Metazoa; phylum Arthropoda; class Insecta; order Blattodea; family Blattidae; genus Periplaneta; species Periplaneta americana. Next base: position 36,974,137 of record NC_091118.1, on the reverse strand, counting down.
AAACGGGATGATTGTTTTATCCAGTTTCACAGGTGGAATATTCAGGTCGTTGACTTCAGGAATTAATCTACGGTTCGCGAACAGAATAGCCTGTGATTTACATGCGTTTAGGTTAAGCCCAAATTGTTGAGACCAGGAAGAGATGGAATCAAGATCTTTATTAAGACTATTAATGCTATCATTTAGTGCATCAGGACGCGCTGAAATATACAATTGAACGTCGTCTGCATATATTTGATATCTGCAGTGCTTAAATGATTTAGAAATTCCATTTATATAAATAGAGAAGAGCAAGGGGCCTAATACTGATCCCTGAGGAACTCCTGCATCTACAGTACACCAGGATGAGAAACGATTATTAGATATGACACGCTGCTGGCGGCCAGTAAGGTAGGAGTACATCCAGGTGATAGCACTATCAGAAAGGTGTAGCGTTTGTAGTTTAGTCAATAGTAGATCGAAGTCAACAGAATCAAAGGCTTTGCTATAGTCCAATAAAACTAGTACAGTAGCCTGTCGTTTATCCATGGCTGCGCGTATGTCCTCAGTAACATTCAACAAAGCAGTAGAAGTGCTATGGCCATTTCTGAATCCTGATTGTAAAGGGTCTAAAAGATTAAATTCTATTAGGTAGTCTGACAACTGCTTATGAATGATGCGTTCCAGGGCTTTGGATAAAACGGGAAGAATGGAGATTGGCCTATAGTCTTTTGCAGAAGTTGGTGAATTTACTTTAGGAAGTGGGCGTACCAAAGCTGTTTTCCAGAGTTGCGGATAAACAGACGTGATAACTGAAGAATTGAAAATATGGGTTATTACAGGAAGCACGATATCAACTAACTTATTGATAAAGACTATGCTTATGTTGTCAGAGCCTTGTGCTTTAGATTTAATGCTTTTAAGAGCCCTTCTTACTTCAGAATCAGTAATGTGCGAGAAGAAAAATTTTTCGCGAGAAGGAGGAGGATTAGCTAGGAGAGTATTAATTGTATTTAGTTTTGACTGTTTTTCAGGTCGTATAGTGGGAGGTGAGGTAAAGTATTCATTGAGTTTATCAAGTGGTATGTTTATAACTTCAGCTTCTGATGCTTTCTTCCCTACTCCCATATCACGTAAGTTATTCCAAAGACACCGCGGGGGAACAGACGGGTCGACGAGACTCAGAGCGTGACGGCGTTTAGCATTCCTAATGCTTTGTGTGGTTTTGTTTCTAAGTTTTTTGTAGTTGTTAAAGTTTTCGGCAGATTTGTTGTTTCTGTACTTCCGGAAAGCAGCGTCACGTGACGTCATAAGATTACGAATACTGTCATTCAGCCATGGGGCGGGTCGGTGGGTGACTCGTCTCTTCTTTAAAGGTGCATGTTTGTCGAATAATTGTATTATCATGTCATTAAAGGTGGCAACTTTTTCGTCAACTGTGATTAAATTAAAAATAGTATGCCATGGCATTTGTAAGGCGTCAGAAGTTAATTGGTCGTTGTCAATGCCTTTTAGATCTCTGTAAGTAATTACCTTAGCTGCATTTTTTGGGCACTGAAGAGAGTACTCGGCAAAAATAAGATCATGACCAGATATTCCCGGAACTGGTAACTGTCCTGAAGTTAGAATTCTATCAGAATTATTCGTAATGATTAGGTCAATTAAAGTATCGGAAGTAGGTGTGTGGTGGGTAGGATTGAGTGGAAGAATTGTTAGATTGAAAGTTTCGAACAAATTACGGAGTTGATTAGTCCCATTTGATCTGACTGCCAGAAGATTTAAATTGAAATCCCCCATAACCAAGACATGTTCATATTGCGGTAAAAGATCGGCTAACGGGATTTCTAAATCGGATAGATGTCCAGCTTTGGGAGGCTTATAAATAACTGCTAAGAGACATTTATGAAGACTTGCTTGTATTTCTACGAACAAATATTCGGGTCATAATGCATCGCCTTGTGATTTTAGAATAATTTTAGGGTGCAGATCATTCCTAATATATGCGCAAACTCCACCCCCTCGTTTGTATAATCTGTCATTTCTACATAAAGTATAGCCGTTTAAGTGAACGAGTGAGGAAGACAATGAGGGTTTTAGCCACGTCTCGCTAACAAGAATACATTGGACATCTATATTAGTGAAAATAGAAGAGAATTCCTGGAAATGAGGAATAATGCTTTGACAATTTAAATGTGCTATTTTCAAAGATTTGGGGTCAGGTGAGAAAGACTGCTTTAACAGCTGAGAGGTAGACAATGGAGGAGTTGGGGAGGATGACAGACAAGTGGATAGAGTTGTGGGAACAGGTTGTCGACAGTGAGGAGGATCGGGGAGGCTAGACGCGTCATCAGCCTGAGGGCATGCCACAGAAAGCGGGACGATATAGGCAATAGTGCCAACCTAACTAAAATAGACTAAATTTACTGAGGTGATGTAATGCAACTAAATATAGTATTACTACAATAATTAAATAATTAGTATTAAATTATTAAACTCTTACTTTCTTAATATAACAAACAACTTATGAGGAGTTGCCTTGACTTACTAATTATGTATCTCAGCCATACGGGTGATCCTTTTTTTCGTGTCGCCGCTTTTTACAATGATGACGCCGTCTTGAGTCCACACGTTGGTTTGTCCAAATTTAGTAATCGCTTCGCGTAAGATGTTGTGGCGAGTTTTCGTCAAGTCTTCCCGAATTGTCCAGCCAGAATTTTTTAATTTTCTTTTGTTTCGGAAGACCTCGCTTCTCTTCCTGTAACTAGCGAATTTCACAATTATTGGTCTGGGTCGATTCTCGTCTCTCCTACCAACTCTATGGCTCCTATCAATGTCGGCCAGACTCAAGTCCACCCCTACCTTCTCCGCCACACTAATCGCTAACACGTCGGTGTCCTCACCATTGTTCTCACCTACACCGAAAATACGCAGACACGGGCGTCACTGGTATTGTTCTAAGTCGTACTCTATATTTAATAGAGTTAAAGGGTTTGGTTTAATTTGTAAGTTTTCTTTTAAATTCAGGACGTTGATTTTCTGTTTTAATTCTTGAACCATGGATATGAAACAGAGTTTTTTATCTACGGAAAGAACTGTATGAATGCCAATTGTTTCCTGGTAATCTGATAAGTTTTTCATATTGAATCAGTGCTTTTTCTTCTATTCTTCTGTCCAATATTATAATATGGCTTCTTAACACTTATTTCTTTAAATTGTGTTTATTTATATCGTATTATTAAACTTCTAAAATGTAATTTTTACTGCATATATTTCAATTTTTACCGCATATTTCAACAGTACTTACTGCATAGTTGCATGTATATTTTCAGATTTTTTTAGTGCATTAAGTTCCGTGGTCTAATAATGATGATGAACAGGTCACTGTTTTTAACAGTTTGGTCCTCTACATATTAGTTCTTGATCTAAATGAGGAACTGGCCTTAGCCACTTCACGCCCATCTTCTTCATTCCGTTTGGTTTAGTGCCAACATACTGCTAATGACTTCCTGGTCTTTCTTAATTATAATCTCCACCGAAGCCGGGAATCAATGATCAATCATACAGAATAGCTGTACGTAACAATCCCAACAGTAGGTTTTTTCTCTTCTCTCCATCCTTCCACCTGAAGACGAAGGGAGAACCACCCTTCGAAACGTTGTGTCTTAATTTTTCATTGTGACAACCAGCAATGGAAAAAGTCCAAACCCTTCACCTAAACATTAAATTAGTTCTTCTTTGGTTATTTTTTAATATGGCAAAACAAGAGAAAGACTGGGTACAAGATAACAGTGATTACCAATTAGGCACCAGTTTATCCTGCTCTTCTTGCCATCCTGGTGGAGGGCATTCTAACCACGCATTGAAATAACGAACAATATTATGATGATCCAGTTTGGCCAGGGCCTTCACCTCACGCATCACACGTTCGCGAGATTCTTGCCTGAAAGTAAAGAAGAAATTTTACTTTAGTCACATTAAGAGGTATTTTTAGTCATATTAAGCAGTACAAGAGAATTACCAACACTGTTTAAGAGAAATGTTTGTTATTATTTTTGTCCAATTGCAGGGCCCATAACTTGTCATTTTTCACCTCAACTCTACGAGCAAGCTCATAGATGTCATTAGAACTGGGAATCATAGACCACTTAGTCGACAGAGACTATCCAGAGTGCACCACATGCAGTGGGCCCACCACATTACACTCGTAATGTATAATGATGAGAATTACTGCGATGTCACAGGGGAATTGGAGTACCTGAAGAAAAACCGTGTGTTGCCTGAACCACAGGCTTGCCCAACACGTTATAAATTTAGGGTGGAACTGGATTTGAACCCGGGCCTTCTGGCTTATAAGCCCAGCTTGCTAACCAGGGGCGAATGCTAGTCATGAAAGTTAGGCTTGCTCTTTTATTCATAGGGGAAGATGGGAGGATATAATAATTCATAATTAATAAAAATAATCAGACCCACATATATAATTTATTTTATGCTCGACCATGCCGAAATGTAGTAATTATACACCTGGTAGCAGACCTTTAATGCATGTCATTAAAGTACACCTACTCATTAAAGGTCAGGTCTTTCAGCCAATGACGACTCAGGTTACAACTGTTCAGCCAATGACAGGTCAGCTTTCTACCGTTATAAAACCGCAAGTATCGATTATTCTCAGATATGCAATCGAAAGAGAATTAGCGAAAAGTCACGGAGGCTGGAAATCCAATACTGTCGCAGAAGGTTATGTTCTGTTACTATAATAATTAGCGTTAATTGTAAATAATATTCAAATAAATTCAATTTGTCATCTCGTTTTTCAATGTCTAATTTAATTTCAATGTTATCTCTGTAGGTTCTTATGGCCTAGCAAGGTCAATGTGCACATCTGTTCCTCGGAAAAAATCAATACTTTCGCGTCTACGCACATCTCACAACGTATGGGACATTGCTCCAGGTCAGATACAATAAAATTAATAATATTAAGTTAGAAATATGGTCGAGCATAAAAAGTCGTATGAAACTCGCCTATAATGGTAATTAAGAAGCTCATATGAAAATTCTGAAACTCGCTTGTGCTCGTTTCATAAATATCCATACTCACTTCTTAATTACCTTCATTATAGGCTCGTTGCATAATGTACTATTATAATTATGAAATCATTATGAGTCATGGATCATATTCGCTTATCAGATGTAGAAGTTCAATATAATAATATTATATTATATTATAACAAACATGGCCAACAAAACAGTTTAATTATTTTTTTGACCTGCCAACCGATGTACTAGTATATTGTTGTATTGAGCTGCACTGAACCAGCGCACATATTCTCTATAATGTATGTTTTCTCTTGAATAGTCCTTCGGGAAAATGGATTTAATAATAACGTTTCAATAATACACAATTCCGAACTCATTGCAAAACTTCAAATTAATGTTTAAGAATTAATAATACATGCAGCAGCTAACATATGCATTCTGCTCATACAATTACATTGCACTCGCAGATCACATTACATTCACTGGTAAAAGTTGCTGCCAATACTGCTCTGTGTAATGTTAAATAGTCATGGTGTAGCTCTCGGACCAGAGCTTCACACAATACATAACAGAAGCATGTGCTCCTAGGACGGAGTAAGGAGGAAGGCACTTGCGTGCGCATCATATTCTCGCTGTTTCTACGTCTTTCCTGTAGCTCCGAGAAACGAGCAAGCGTTGCGATACTTGCGGTGTGCAACCTGCGGATGGTATTACGCCTATACAGTATTCCAAAAATCAAAATAAATTTTAATGTACGTAATCCCATTTTGAGAAATACACATTCTACGAAAATATTGGGCTTGCACAGCAAGCATAGCATGCCCTGAGAAATCGCCCCTGTTGCTAACACTCAGCCACCATGGCAGTTCTATTTAGGGTTGCTAAGTTTTCAAACTGAAAATAGGGGAGATTCATTCTGCTGTACTAGAATTGTATAATGACTTACCTGTTTGGTAGAGGAATCCGTTTAATAGCGTAATGACAATCATCAATTTTATTCCTAGCTTCGAAGACAACTCCAAAGCCACCTTTTCCAAGACAGTGAACTGGATTGAAATCAGTGAGGTAGCGTGACACGAACCCAGATGGTTGCTGTCCTCCTGGGTCTGAATTGCTTCTATGGGGGAGGAGAGGCTCAGCTTCTGTGATGACTGCCGCTGGGATAGGTTTCTCTACCACTATCATTTTCTGGTGACAATAATAATAATAATAATAACAGTAGTAGTAGTATTAGTAGTAGTAATAATAATAAAAAATCATACCATGTGTTTTCAGGGTATAGAACATGGGTCTATAAAAGTCTGTGTATAAAAACAATGAAGAAATAACTTAAGTGGGCCATGTTTAGAAATCAGCAAGCGAATACGTAAAACAAAAGAACATTGGGCTTTGATATAGTAACCACAAACAATGTTGCCTTGTTTTACAAATTGTGAAAGTCTGCTAATTTCTAAACTTGGCCCACAAATTAAGCCATTCCTCCATTGTTTTTACACACAGATTTCTCACGGCAATGTTATATCTAGGGGGCGGATGTTGATGAAAAGTCATCTTCTTATTTTTCACATTAGGACGATGGCTATTAATATAGATCCTTTCCATGTTAATATCAACGTAAAAAAGTAATTTCTTATATTGCATTTTTGACGTTTTTGAACTATGTGATGTAGTTTATGCTGTGGGCAATTTTATTGTTTATGGTGGCTGTACTGTTTGGTTTATTTTTCCTGAAAGTATCCTGATCTTCTCCTCCGCTGATTGAAGGAACGACACGCATCGCCGGCCTCGGCTGGGAGACCGGGCGAACGTGAGTTGCTGAGAGAACTCCAGCGAGTTACGATATCAAGAGAGAAACGGGTAGTCTCCCGTCTCGGCTGAGATATTCAACTCATCGTATTACGTCCTCGCGGTGGTCGGGTGACCCCGTTGATTTGGATAGCTACGACTTTTGTCTGTGTGGTATAATTCACAGGTGGAGCATCGTTTGGATATCATCGCTTTACAGACTAAGGGATGGTCTGTTTCATTCTTAACAGCACGCTGGCCAGCATTCCTAATTTTCATATTCTACACTACGAGGGACCGTTAACGTCCATAAACCTACAGGGAAGTTCTCTGATGTCGCTATGCCTTTAATGTACATAGCGGCTCACTTGTTATGGTGTGCTTCCCAAGGATTTGAACTTTAATTCAGCTAAAGGTTGGAGACTACAACTTTATATGACTTATTAGAGCCCGAGTCTATCTGGACTGTATTGTCAATGAGTTTTTAATTTACTCTGTGATACATCGCCATTCTTACTTCCATTTTGATGGTAGACATTAACTTTCTCTCTCTTCATTCTCTCACTGCTTATATTGTTATTACTAGATTTATAATTCTTTGTTTTTTTTTGTATTTTTATATTAACTTATCTCTCTCAGTTTGTTTATATTAAATTGTTATAATTATTATGGCTTTAGCTTTATATTTTTTGTGAAAGGCAGCCAAAAATACCTAAAGCCTACGATCCTTTTCCCTTTCCTGGGTATTACTCAGGCATGCTGATACAACAACTAATAGGTCATTTTTATATTTTTTTTTTCGGCATTTTTTGGTCATTTTTAATACTTTGAAGAACTCTTACAAGCAAACATTCTGATCGGGGCAGATAAAAAAGTTAATTTTTTTTCTTCCACCATGTCAAAAGAAGTGCTGATACAAATTTTGGCCACTCGACCGAAATTATGAGGCCTACCAGAAAGAGATTTTCCCTGGAGGCGTTTACAGAAAAAGAGCATAGTTGCATGGAAAGATTTATTGAAACAGATATAGCAATTCTTGCACTATTGACACATTTGTCATACCGTGGGCAATTTTTGTATCCTTGTGTGTAGAAGTCAACCGCCTTGGATCGGAACAACCTTTTGACAGCCATCTGCACCACTCTGTTTATCCCATCACAATATATGACACATGTTCAATTCTGGTGGGGAATATGTTGAAAAATAGCTCAACAATAATTGCTGTGTCTGTTTCAATAAATTTTTCCAATGAAGTTGTGTTTTCTTTCTGTTAACGACTCCTGGCGAACTTATTTTCTTATGGCCCTCGTAACTGCTGTTGAGTGGCCCAAATTTGTATAAGCACTTCTTTTGACATTATTAACATGGTGGAGGGAAAAAAATTTAACTTTTTTATCTGTCCCCATCAGAATGTTTGCTTGTTAGATCATTTGGAATGCATTTTACTTTCTTCTTTAGCGACAGGTCTGTTAAATCATTTTCTAACCAAATAGGTCAGTAGTAATTACCTACTTAATAAGTGAGTAACAGTGAAGTTTGAGTTTTATAGTTTGGAACAACTCTAAAGTCCATCCCTCATTCCACTGAGGACTTCACTTCGCACAACCGAAGTATGTATAAAATGCTTGACAGCAGCTTAGTTTAAGTGAGGACTTTGACCGCTACTGTTCTTTTGTTGGTACGAGGGTGTATTTAGAATTTGTGTTTGGAAGGGGGGAAACTTTCACCATGTCCTGGACAGGACATTGTATCCTCAACATCAGTGGCGTGCGCAACCTATTGCATTAGGGTAGGCTCTTCATGTTTGCATGCTACATAGGTATACAACTTACAATATCTCGAACATATTGATAATTTGATATAATTTTAGTGAGTTCTGACATCAAACCAGAGCAGCAGCCAGAAGGAGGGTAAGAAAACAGAAACTTCCGGAAACTAATGATAAAATAAATTGGTAATTAAATAAATCATATCTTATTTACTTAAAGGTGAACTCCATTCTGCGTTCCTTTTTAGAAAACTCCTCAATGACATCGCTGTGGAATGTAGGGGATTTTCAGATTTCTTTCAGCTTTTTCTTCTCAATGGACATCAAGGCTAAACTGCTTAATCTTTCTTGCCCTTGAGTTGATCTTTGAAGTGATTTAATCCGCTTAAGGGCAGAAAATGACCTCTCAGCAGATGCAGATGTGCTTGGTATGGTCAAAACCAGTAGGGTCAATTTGTACAATTCGACAAATTCTGTGTGGAGTTGTTTTGATTTTAAATGTGTCACCAGTTCATGAGGGTATTTTCCACGAAACTCTTCCATTGAATATAGGACTGTCAATTCATTTTTTAGACGAACTATATCAAACACTGCACTGTGCTTTACATTCAGCGCATCCAGGGCGGAATTAGGAAAATTTAATTTATAAGACTGAAATTTGTTTGGATCAAGCAATGAAATAAATTCCAACTGAGGGAGATTTCCAAACCTATCTGTAATATGGTTTGTCACATTGTCTATTTTTTCAAAAAATATTCTCCTGTATTTTATGACATCATTTTCCAGGCATTTTCTTTTTCGCAGCACTTCTTCACATTTGATTTCATTACAAACATCACTCCATAATGCATCAAATCTGTATCTCTCATGTAGAACAATACGTTTTGTTTCATTAACCTTTTCTACACAATACAGAATATCCAAATGCTTCGTTTGAAGAATGTTGTACGGAATGTCAATGTATGCATAGATCTTTGATAACACATTTAGAAGAAATTTGGTCTCAAACTCTGAAAGAAAAGACAAATATCCACACGCAAGAGCAACAGTTTCACTTTCCCAGTCTGATGAGTTGTTGAGTATATTTTTAAAAAAGTCCACCAGCAATTTACGGTTCTCCTTTACAATATTGACTATTCTGGAAGAGAAATTTCATCTTGTGGGTGCATTTCTTGGAATTATTCTGTTGGAATATTCAGTAAGAGCATGCGCGCGTTTTGTAGACTTGGAGAAGAAGCTACTTAGTCCATTCAATGTCTGAAAAAAAGATCCGGCACTCCTTAATACTCATAGCTGACTGAGATAAGACTAGATTTAGGACATGACTGAAACAATGAACAAATAGAGCTCTAGGATAAATGTCTTGAACTGTGGTTTTAAGTCCATTTATTTCTCCAGCCATCTCTGCCGCACCGTCATATGTTTGACCAACTAATTTGTCTCTAATATCATAAGATCCCACTATGTCCATTACATGATTAAATAAACCATTACAGGATCTATCTGCACTCACATCAACGAAGGGGATAAACGTTTTTTGAACCTGTGCTGTCTGGTCATGGACATACTTGAGAGTGGTGGATAGTTGTGATTTGTTGCTTACATTGGATGTTTCATCTAAAATAACTGCAACATGCTGGGCCATGGAAATGTCATTCTTAATAGATTCCATCAACACGCCACTGATAGCAGCTATCAGGTCATTTTGAATTCTGTTGATGTGCCCTTAAATGTTGTAGACGACTCTACATGTTCTCGAAGAGTAGTGTCGTAGCTGCTCAACAAATGTAAACATTCTATATAGTTGCCTTTGTTAAGTGAATCTTCACTTTCGCCATGCCCTCTGAACGGCAGTACTTGCATGGCTAAGAAGCATGTTGTGTCGATTAGGCTTTTCATTATTTCTCTGTTCTTCTTCACCATTTCATTGTGACGCGCCACATCCGATTTCAATTGTTGATCAAGTTGGGTGTCAATACGAACACTTCCAAAACAAGAAAACTGAACAACCGAACGCAAATGACATTGCGATTGTTCGTGTTTGACAATGGCATTGCTGAGATTATTTAAATTATTATAACCCTCTTTGTTCCACACACTTTGTTCGTTACAAATTAACGGTTAGCATGTCTAGCCGCGAAACCAGGTGGCCCGGGTTCGATTCCCGGTCGGGGCAAGTTACCTGGTTGAGGTTTTTCCGGGGTTTTCCCTCAACCCAATATGAGCAAGTGCTGGGTAACTTTCGGTGTTGGACCCCGGACTCATTTCACCGGCATTATCACCTTCATCTCATTCAGACGCTAAATAACCTAAGCTGTTGATAAAGCGTCGTAAAATAACCTACTAAAAAAATCGTTACAAATTAATAAGCATGGCCAGCAAAATAATGACTGCATCCTATTAGCTAATTAGTTTTCACATATTGGTTCACATTGAAATAACGTAAATATTCTCTACTCTTTTCTTTATGTAAAAACTTAAAGTTCGGAAGCGCCGGCACTGGTCTTCCCCCCACAGTTACAATTTCAACTTTTTCGTTCAATGATCTACAACCGAAAGTCCTTTTAAAAATCTGTTCAATTATACAGTGATCTTCTGCCATATTAAACAATATCGCACTAGTTTTACCTCACTTTGTTTAAATAAACTCTATAACACACTCACTTTACCAATAGAAGTTCAAATAAACACTATAATACAGTAATTTCATCACCAAAAGCGCTTTCATTAGCGCCTACCAGCCTAACGTACTACGGCAATGGGCAAGACACGTAAATCAGGGCGCATGCGCCAGCTGTTCTAATGTACTGATTATGAAGGGAAACACTACGCTCACTGCAGGGCCAGGGAGGCTCAGCAAGCCAAGCTGCCCAACTCTCCAGTGACGAAAGATGACGCGAGAGCGAGCACACAGCGGACAATAATTGAAATGCGACGTACAGTACCAACCAAAAGGAAATGAAAATAGGATGCCAAGCCAAAATTTGCTGAAATTAGTTAAGGACTCTGCAGACTTTCTTAAATTAACAGTATTACTTTTAAATACAAATTTAATAAATTTCTTCCTGTCTGTCTGGGTAGGCGCAGCAGACCTAGCCTACCCAGAATGCACGCCACTGAAACATAGTTCGGAAGAGATGTCTACTGAAGTAGACAGTATTTTTAACAAAAAGATTGCAAAAATGCTCACTGCGCCCACAATTTGTTTTGTCATTCACGCTCCCTCATCTGGAAGATCTGGTAACAAAAGGGAAGCACACAAGGAGGAGGATACGGAGAATGAAGGCACTGACATGGACCACTCCTGATTGAAACACATTGTAAACCCTCATTAAAATCTAAAGTTTTCCCTTAAAACCTTCATTTTGTTGCATGTTCTTTTTCTTTATTTTAGCCAAATTTCAGGAAGTTGCCTCCTCTCTCCGAGATTTGCAGGGCAGTCATTGAAACAAGGTCACTAATTTTTAAGAAGTTGTGGTGTGGGTACGATGAATAATATTTAAATGTCATTTTATTATAATTTTATGTAATTTTTCCATTAGTTTAAGGGCATTTTAATGATCATTTTAAGTAGATTTTTAGGTCATCAACATCTGCCCCCTAGTTATATCCCTATGTCCTACACTGAGAAAAACACACAGTATATCACAATGACACAGACAGAATAGAGATAGAAAAAAAGATAGCAAACTAAACGCAGAACTAAAATTATATTAAAAATAGTTATTTAAGATACAAGTGTAAAAATGTCATTTTATTTTGTAAGTAGGGATGTTTGCAAAACAAGGCTGCAGGCCAAGTGAACTAACTCTACAAACAAAATAAATAATTTTTAACATGTGTGTCATACATTATTTTTTAGACATCGTGGTGCAAAGACAATTCCTCCAACTTGTCCACTGTCTTCGCTGCAATAGTAAAACTTTTAGTGATTGAGAGGTCCTTGGTTCAAACCCGAGCATTCCCTAATTTTTTTTAGAATTACATTCCATTTTTAATTGTTTCATAAGGTTATCAATAAAATAGTTGTTGAAGCAATTTATTAAATATATGTACGTTTCACAACAAAAAAAAAAACACTTATTTTTAAAAGCTGGCCTGATATTGTTAGAACCACAATATTGATCAATAGTGATAGCTGCCATATGACATTATAGTAAAGGCAGAAGAAATAGGCGGGTTTTTGGTTTTGTGCGGAAACTACTCACTCCACACTTTCTCTAGCGGTTTATGACCTGAACAAAGAGACCTTCCTGTCACTGCGTTGGAATGCTAGTTGTTGACAAGTGCTCGTCTGTGATACTACTGTGTTATAGCTTGTTCGCAAATATATTTTATCATAATAAACAGTATTTTTAAATACCAATAACTCATAATTTATTTTTATTTTATACTAATCATCCAAGTAATCGCTATCATTTCTCAGTCAAGCCCTGATATCAGAAGTCATACTAAAGGCGTTATTAATCACGTTTACTGTTTCTTGAAAGAACTTAAAAGATTGTGAGGATATTAAAATTGTCCTATCATCAACGCAGACAGCCACTACCAAGGTGTGTATTGTTTCTCTACGATTGATTCAAGGAATTTATGCAGAACGATTTTTAGTCATATTTATTGTGTTATTTCTTTTGTCAAGCTATGTCATTCTTAAGTATACTTCTAATACGTAAGTATTTTTTATTACGAAACTCGTTCATGTTATAATAACGTGTACATTTTCTACACACAGTAAAATTATATTATCTAATTTTTTTGCACTTTAATTTTCTCATGATTCATGAACTGTGTAACAATTATTTAGTATTTACTATTTCATTACAATATTCTGAAAACACATAAAAATAAAATATTTGTGTGTAATGCTAAATATTTAACTTCTCCTATTAGGTTTACATTACATTATAATAATTATTACATTTGTGAAATGACTAACTTGCAAAATATTATAAATGATAATATATCTCAAGCCTGTTTAGTGTAATATGTTACTATTCAGCGATGTATGCAATGGAGGGGGAAAGAAAACTGGCCACCATAACCAATTATCTCCTGGCTTAGTTACCTCATGAGTAATGCGTTATTGTTGTCATTTATGAATTTCAGACTGTGTTGGGAGAGCTGACTAAACAAAACAACACTATTCAGTAAATCAGGTATTTGTACTTACTATAAATCACGTTATTATTTTATTTTTTTAAGCTTTTCTATAGTGAAAACGTGTGAATGGAGGAGTAAGTTATTTGGGACAGGACCATACACCCCCAGCAGGTTCTGAGTTGTATAGGAGTCGGGGTAGTGAATGAGGGGTTCGCCATGCCCGCCTATTTCTTCTGCCCCTAGTATAGTAGGAAACAATGGATAATTTAGGCGAAAACAGCTGAAAGTCAGTGTTAAGAATACTTTTTGCAGCAGTATTAAAAGATCTACTGAAAATGAAATGGAATGGAATGTGGCTTTACTAAGATTCACAAGTGTGATGACAATCCCATGCACTTACCTGTCCCATAACTTCATCATCTCTGCCTGGTAGGAGATTGAAGATTATGTTCAATTTCTGCGACACCACTAAATTTACCACGACGCAAATGGAGACAATGAAGATGACTATTTCTTTCCTGTAAAGTAATTATTTTCTGACATTTACAGTATAAAAAAGTGGAATGTGAAATGCACATACCTTATATCTATACATATTCAATTTAGATGTATACTTGGAAACAGGTTTTTGTTTAATATGACATGGGCAAGTAACAGCCTCCTCAGCAGTATTTCATCTCAACAGCTTCCCAATAAAACCTCGTGACTTATACAGGTTAGGAGAGGTATGTGTGCAAATATTTTTAGAAGTAATCGGGGATAATATATTCAACCATATTATGTAACAAATTTCTCAATTTTCGAAGTTATTTTTTTAGACATGAAAAAACACCATATTGTTAGGTTAGTTAATACTGCCAGGCGATTTGTTTTCTTTACAAATGCCTCACTAGTTGCGTGGTAGTCTAAGCTTGTGGGGGTTGTCTACTGTCCAGGCTTACTGTGAAGGTCTTTCAGGTGTAACAGGTTATCAAATAATTTATCGTGTATCCAAACTCAATCAAATTTTTACTTTAGCAATGGGATTACACTCATGATTTATTTTGTACAGTAATACATACGAATTTCATCCTTAACTGTTTATGCTGGAGTATAATAATGATGTCGAAAGACGTGTGTATAGTCTAAACTGACAGGCTTTTCAAAGTACTACCATTCATAAAATATCATACCGTAAAATATGTGACACATTCATGGAAAAACTATAAAGACAAGGGGAAAAGTAAGTAGAGCGATATTTCACTTGCATTTTTCTTAAACAAATATCAAAATATTTGCACGTATACTCCTCCCACTCTGTATAGGATTATTCAAAAGCCAGAGGACTTTAAAATCTTTCCTGACTTTGGAATAACTCTATACATTATAGATGTAATTTATGTCTACCTTATTAATAAGTATTTTATTTCTATCAAAAGAATTGAACTCTAGTTACATGGTCAGTTTCATTCAATTTATTCACTTATAAGGTTTTAGTTTCAACAATTTCGTAACTTTCCAACCAAATGTCTTAGATACATTTTGCTGCGGAGCTAGCTTTCTTAATGATTTTGTAGGGAGCTGTTCTACCCTATAGCCTATGCCATCGAGCTTTTCTTCAGTTAGAGCACAGTGATTTAATATGCCTACTTTATTTTTATTTAAGAATGAGACTGTTTCTTTCAGTTTTGTCAATAAATTCTATATTGTTGAATCAGATATGGTTGTTGAGCACCAGAATACTTCCGTAGAAATATAACACGATATTTTCTGTACGATTTCTTAGTAATATAGTGCCATAAATTAAGATTCACTGTTCTCATATGTACTGCATTGCCACAAACTAATCTGAACTCCATTGAATGTAAGTCAGCTGTATACTAATGGTCAAATCTCAACATCCCTTCCTTCGGCTTGTGTTATCTGTTCATACTACGTAATGCAAAACCTTACCATGCTCGATCCAAGGGAAATGTACACATACTATTTCCTCGGCAGTTGCATTCAATCCATAACAGTAAAGGCTAATGGCATTTACCTGGGTGAAACCTGTTTTCTGGTGAACACTCTGTATAATACTACTAGTATTCGTGAAAACTGGTGGTACGGAAATAAAATGAGCATAGTTTAATATCATCTTAAAACATTTGTCATGCCACTGTACATGTTGTTAATGTATGTTGTCAATAGTTCGAAGACTAGTTTGAACCTTCTAAGTGACACCCTAGATCATATATGTAACAGATATGTCGGGGTTATAGGCTTTGAGGTTAACAACTTTTGTCAGGTTTACTACGCTGCCATCTAGTTGTTACATAAGGAGTCACGTCATAATACCCATTTGAATTGCATTAGCGACTGTGCTTCCATCTTGTGTTTGTTTACGGCGGACGGGTGGCGATCCTGGCGGTTGTTCTCTTCAAAGTGCTGCCGATTTTAACATAGCGAGGAGCTATCTGTTACATATATGATCTAGGGTGACACCAATGAGGCATCACTCATGAATGATAAGATACTGCTTCAACCCCCTCCCCCTTTTTTTCTCAGATCAAAATATAAAATAATGATTTAACAAAAGAGATTCTGATGAAGGATCAGTGAAGCAAAGAAAAATTCTCTCCAGCACCAGGATTCGAACCCAGTTTTCAGCTCTACGTGCTGACACTCTATCCACTAAGCCACATCGGATTCCAACTCTGATGCCAGATTGAATCCTCTCAGTTTAAGCTCCACCTCTTAGTTTTCTCTTTAGTGGCCAACCCTCATGCACTGTGTCACAGATGTGTGACAGTGGCACGATGTCCAACACACTAATGTCACTCGTAATGAGTGCACCTCTGCACATTAGTGTGTTGGACATTGTGCCACTGTCACACATCTGTGACACAGTACATGAGGGTTGGCCACTAAAGAGAAACTAAGAGGTGGAACTTAAACTGAGAGGATTCAATCCGGCATCAGAGTTGAAATCCAGTGTGGCTTAGTGGATAAAGCGTCAGCACGTAGAGCTGAAAACCCGGGTTCGAACCCGGTGCCGGAGAGAATTTTTCTCCGCTCCACCGATCCTTCATCATATGGTAAAGCAGAGTTCCTGCATGGAAATATCATATGTACTTCGGTACATCCCAAGAAGAGATTGTTTCACAGTTTATTTTTCTTGATTGTAAAATATATTTTAGAGGGAAAAAATAGTACCCTGAAGCAATTAGAAGGTGATAGTGAACTAGCTAGTTATTTCTGGAATAATCCTCTGAATATGGGATACATGGCAACACTTTGTGTTAAAAATATACTGTGACACTTACCACCAATGTAAGACAGAAAATATTTCATCTTCTGTTGTTATATGACCATCAGACTTATGACTAACATCATCGTCATCCTTTTCAATTGTAGAATTCCCTTCCGAAACACTGCACTGAAGTTTTGGAGTGCTGAACAAATAGTAACCATTTCCTGCAATAATTTATATTATAAGTAAAGTCTATTTTTTGACACATTTACGATATATCTCTTAAAAATGCAATAAATCTAATAATATTAGTAGTTTGTAGGGAATGAACAGCATTCAGAAGAAAATCTTGTGGAATATAGTAAATGAGTTACGAGTTTTCAGAATCTGCAATCAAATTCTATGTAACTGAAATGTTTATATGTTGCTATCTTAAAGCTAATACATATATGACGGCACACTCAAACCTATGGGCTTCTTGGCTGTATTGAGAAACAGTATTAGTAGAAAGTAGATTTTAGACTTTTTTGAGACTCTCAGGGTCGATTTCTAAAACGAGGTCTAGACCACGACCATGGCTTTAAACCACGTTTGGATTTATAAAACGAGGTCTTTTTCATTTTTCTAAGCCATGGTTCGAAACCGTGGTCTGAAGCAGAGACCACAACTGGGGTAGGTTTAAAACCATGGCTTCATGTATACAAGATGGAGGAAGTAGATCAGCTGGATGACTAAATCTCGGATTAGAGTGATGAGAGACAGGAATAATCCTTTGTAACTATATAACGACGACAATTTCATGCGAATATTTTCGATTTTCGAAGGAATCAACGCAAAATTTAGCAAGAAT
Organism: Periplaneta americana; assembly: GCF_040183065.1. Classification (NCBI taxonomy): domain Eukaryota; kingdom Metazoa; phylum Arthropoda; class Insecta; order Blattodea; family Blattidae; genus Periplaneta; species Periplaneta americana. Next base: position 36,956,407 of record NC_091118.1, on the reverse strand, counting down.
TCTAAATAATAATCTGCAACGAAATGCAAGAGGGGCCAGGTTGACAAGTTTTTTTACACCTTCTTGTTGCTTTGAGGGAAGTAAGATATAGGCCTAATATTTTATACTAATTACACCTTTATGTCTATACGACGATGTAACTTAATTCTTAGTCTTTACAGTAGTTCTGCACACTTTATTTCATACTCGAATATAATGTGGGCCTACAAAAATATGTATGAAGCAAGCGTGATTTTGTATTCTTATTTTAAGTTTTATGCTACTGGGGCTTTCCACGTAGTAGGCCTATTATATGTGAAAATAGAACCATATAATATTTTGGTTTCAATTGCAACTTTAATCCAGTTAATATTTAGGTTATTGATTCGTTAGGACCCGGGTTTTCAGGTAGGCCTAGTTAATGTTGGCAGTAGCTACAAACGAATGATAAACTACAACATAAATGTTCCACTTGTGCTAATTATTTGGGAAATATAATTCCGGTACCTAAAAATCAGTTCCCTATAATTAATGCTAGTATTTTAAACGCACATATATTCTGTAAATTAGCAAATATACCAATACCTTAGCTAAGAACAAAAGAATGTGATTTACTGAAATTCAATACAAATATTAATCCCGATGTTCATTTCTTTCTAATATTGACTGTTTACAAGAATAAAAATAGATTCTTAGCTGCATTGCCATATATAAAACACACGAACCTCGGTTTCTTCTCAAGCCGCGTCTCGACTTCGTTTTAGAAATCACATAAGGATTCAGACCTCAATCGCGGTTTAAAAGCCGAGGTTTGGAACCACGATTTCGTCCGTGTTTTAGAAATCGACTCTCAGATTTTGACACCAACATTTTTGGTCAAAAAAGAGGAAGATAGAAAAGCTCTAACTCACCATTTACATATTCAGAAGCATACAGGAATGATCGAGCTATTGTTGTTAACTCTGTATTTCCCAATTCAGTTGATTCTGATTCAGGGTCTGCATCCAATGCCCCCACAAACGCTAGAGCTGTAACAAAACAAAATCTGTTATCACTATATGTGCAGTTACACAAAATTTTTCATGAGCAACAGAAGATGTCCAATCCAAACCCCTTCTGAATAATCCACAACTGTTTTCTCCATCATTTATAGGGAGGGTTGCCAGATTTTAGATCTACCCAGGAGGGATATCCTTTTCCACCATTTGTAGTACTTATGTTTTGTCTTAAAGAAAGAGTGATATGAATTTGGGTAGAGTTGACATTCTCATGACTATACAAAATAAATAAGATAAAATTAATAAATAAAAATCATCCCGCAGTTGAAAAAAGTACGTAATATGAATCTCAAAATTGCATTTGAATAAAAAAACATATTATAGATACAGCTATCTAAGTATAAACAATATTTATCTGGCTGTAAGTTACATCACATTTCTCTGGCATCTTTCTGAAGGGCTTGTGACAATAACATGTTACGCCAAATTATTAACTTAAATGACTTAATAATAGCTCTGTCTGGCATATAAATATGTGACAAAATATTTAAATTTCAATGTTTATTAATTTATAACAATGACAAAATTTATGTATACTTAATTCATATTTAGTTCGTGCCTTAGCATATTACTGCTCCAAACCCATAATTTAGCATACAGTATACATTTTTAGAGCTTCCTACATATTTATCACTGAACTTTAGTATTTTCAACAAGCTTCTGTCCATTCTCTGTGCCATGCATTTCTGATGAACGTCTCTTTTTAAATGTTTAGAAATATCATATTCATCACTGAATTCGCTGTTACAAACCTTACACTTGCCAAAATATTCGTTTTTTCCCAATGTGCAAACCTACACTGTTAAGAAAATTAATTGAAATTGAATGTAATTATGTAGGCCTAGAAGAAAATAGTTACTACATAACGATAAAATTATTCAAGTGATGTTAATTCTCTAAAAGAGGGACTTTTTGCATCCCGCCTCAAATCGAAGCAGGACCCGGGACTTTTATATGAAAACCAGGACATGACCCGCCAAATCGGGATATCTGGCAACCCTGTTTATAAGAATAAGTGCATACTACAATAATACCTTGTGGATTAAAGCACATTACTATTTTGAAGGAATGTTAATCATGCTTTCCAAAGTATAATAATACCCATACTTAATTGAATATGTACAAGTGAAACCCTCTTACAACATGATTGTTTCTATCCCCATGCAAATTTCTATTTGTGTTTATGACAAAAAAAATTACATTTAAGAAAAAAGATCATCAAATGCATGAAAGAACGAAGAAAATACGCCAGATTTAAATTACTATTTCGCTTATGTACCATTTCACCAATGGAGTGTAAGAGTACATTGAATTTCAAACAATCAGGGACATTTATCACTACAATACTGTCAATTTCATATTGTGACTTTTGTTTAGTCAATGATTCATAATTTCTTCTTTGAATCCATAAGGAATAACATAACCTTATTATCAATAAATTAAAAAACAATTAATCAACATCAATTGCCTCCACAAATGCTAGAGCTGTAACAAAAGAAATTTCGTTGTTACTAAATTACTATACATTAAATAAATATATAAAATTAAATTATATTAATATTTAGAAAAGATTTAAATGGAAGTAAGTCTATAACGGTTATTCAAAGGTGTTCAAAAGACAGAAAACATTATTATTTTATTCTCACAGAAACCTTTGTTTCTCTATTACTGCTATAGCAAATGAAATGAACTGCAATACAAGCTATTCTTGAGTTAACATATTATTAATTTTTACTAAATAGTAATGATTTTGTCTCTAGAAACACGAATTGGCCTTATTCAGTGTTACTACGAATATAATAGAGATTGTTCCAGAACACTGAGATGATTTTGAATTCTAGACGGATTGAATTATGGACCCTGTGGAAGTTTGTAAAAAAAAATGACTATATTCCACAAGATTTTCTTCTGAATGCTGTTCATTCCCTACAAAACATACTATTAATGATAGAGGAGAAAAATGGTGACTATATAGGCCTATGAATGTTTTGAAACTGGTCACAGCTGAATAAAACCCATTCTTTTATGAACAAAACTGTATTAATATTTTTCATTCACTTTCTTCTATATTTACCATAATAATAATTTTAATTTCATTAATCAGAAATTAATTTTATGTTAACTCTACGTAAAATCGAATATTAAGAAAAAAGTGATTGCCCAAAAAATATTCGTACAAAAATATGAAACGTTTTTTCCCCCTTACTTGGTTATTTAATGACGCTGTATCAGGTTATGTATGAGGTTATTTAGCATCCATGGGATTTAAGATAGCGAGATGATATTTGGTGATATGGAACCAAGGATTCGCCATAGATTACCTGACATGTGCCTTACGGTTGGGGAAAATCTCGGAAAAAAAACCCAATCAGGTAATCAGTCCAAGTGGGAATCGAACCCTCGCCAGAGAGCAACTCCAGATCAGCAGGCAAGCGCCTTAGCAAACTGAGCTATGCTGCTGGCTCGATACATTGTTTCCTACCATACTTTTACTATTACATTAATTAGTAAATATTTTGAATCAGCAGTACGAGATAAATACTGCATATTGAAATTTAAGAAAGAACTGACATATAGTTTATGTAGCTTGTTTGTTTAATAGGAGGCTTATTTTAAAATAGTAGCATGCAAAACATTCTTAGATGTCTGCTCATTGAAAACATTTCAGTATTATAATCTCTTCATTTTGATATTCGTTCTTTCAAGCTTTGATCCCTTTGTTTTCTCACTGTGATTTGCAAACGTATTTCCAAAAGATAACAAAACAGACTTGTGAGTATAAAGTTAAAACTGATGTGAATAGCATTGAAATATGGCAAGTGATAAATAACAACAAACAGGAGTGCCACAGTATTTACTTTCTTGAAGGACGAAACAATGAACAAAGAATTAAGTATTAATCCATAAATAATGCTGATAATAACTCGCAACATGAGTTGTAATATTCACGGGTTCCCTCAAGACAAAGAAGAAAATAACGAAAGTGAACATCAACAAAGCAAATTATATAAAAGTCGAAAGTCAAAGCAAACGTGCAAGACAATGAAAACTCTAAATGGAAAGACAGTATCAACAACCCAAAATTAATTAAGCTGCCATGTAGAACGTTTGTTGTTACTTCAGACTGCTTAGGGGCTACAACTGTTTTGATAGTCAACTTAATAGAATAATTTAAAAATAATAATAATTTAACAACTACAGTTACAGTGGTCATGTTACACAGTTGGAAGGTGCATAAAATATTACCAAACTGTGGTCAAGATTCAAGTGAGGTGGTTAACATACAGAGTAAATTCTATATATAGGGTTATTTAAAAGTGAGTTACATTTCGAAATAGATATAACATTTTAAAAAATTAACATATATACAAAATGGTAACAAATTTGTAGGTATCAAACAACGGAATTTGTTCATTTATCACATTCATTTGTTTTGGTTAACATAGTAACAAGTTTTGTTTATAATATTTCAAAAGTTGTTGTTGTTGTTTTCTAATGCCAGGCGTTTGACAATAAAGTCATTTAACCTCTTGCACTCCAATATTTTTCAAAGATATTATCATGACCAGCCAATGAAGCACAGATTTTGAGGTGTTCCGAATCCATTTCTTGGTTTGAGTTGCACAATGGGCAGTTAGGGGACTGATATATTTCAATTCTATGCAGGTGTTTAGCCAAACAATCATGGCCTGTTGCCAATCTAATATTTCAAAAGTAAATTTACTTCTTATTGAATTTTTAAATCACTACCATTGAGTGTGTTTTAAAATGGTTTTGACTTTACAAGATCGAATTAGTCTTGTTCAGTGTTATGAATGTAAAAGGAGTTTAACAAATTCAGAACAAAACATAATTTCTGTACCTCATAGCGAAAAGGATGGAAGTCCAATTTTACCGATGTTGAGATAAGCACATCATTTTGATCAGAATTTCATCTTCTACCAGCAGGAAAAATACAGTCAAACACTGATAACACATGCCCGTTTGTTACGCTATCCCGCATTATACACACTTTTCGTCCAGTCCCTTGACATCCCAATATAAAACCATGTATAATCCACCGCTTAATATGCTCATCTTCCCATTTAATACACTCTTTCATGTGTTGAAAATTCTAAAATATAGTACTTCAAAGGATACTGAGAAAATTTTCTTGGACTTCTACATTTACCGCTAGTGCCCGCATATTTAAGGATTTGCAGAAATCTTTGTTTGGTGAATACAATCTTGAGTATCTGCAAGACTACTGTATTTAGAGTCTATCCTTCTTGCTGGAAGTTTTAAATCGCATTGTCAATGAAGACTTGAAGAGGAAGTGGAAGCGGTAGATATTCTAAATCCTCTCGCAACAAAACCCTTACCGCGGTATCTGTGATTCATAGATTCGTTAATGTTTCTAGTAGTCAAATTACTGATGTCACTTCCGATTTAAACGTGTGGAAAATGAAATTTATTCATAGTACTGGATCAAGTGCAAGACAGAAAACAATTTTTTACTTTTTTTAATAAAGGGGCACTTTAATTGATAAGCTAGTGCATTTATTTTGACATTTTCTGAAAGAAAAGAAAAGAAAATAACCTTTTATCCTGCATAATTACAGTATTTAATCCTTAAATTTCTTCAACAAATGTTTGTGTTGATTCATACCTTGGTGTCAAAATTTAAAAAATCCAAAAATGACCCACTCTCGCTAATACATAGTCCCGTGTAATACACTACTTTTATGCGGTGCCTTGAAGAGCGTTTTACCAAGGTTTCACTGTATGGAAGTGCACAAAATCCGTATTCTCTTTAAATTCAAATGTCAAAGGATGGAAGGACCATTGCCCTTCATATACTTGCTTTGGAGTTTTTTTGCTTTCCTGAAAAGTTATGTTTTTGTGACTTCCATCCATTTCACTCTGAGGTACAGATTTAAGTATTACAGAAAGTTAATGGTCAAATTTGAAAGAACTGGTTGTGTCACGAATGAGAACATAATCGCCTCTAATAAGGATTCCAGAAGAATGGCCTCCTTAACAATTCCGACAATAAAAATCTCAAATATACAATTTGAAAAAGTGTCATTAATAGAAATAAATGAACAGAGTTACAGTGAATATAAATGATGACTAATGATAGCTAGTAATGATTTCAAGACTGATGATGCAATAGCTTGACTGCCTCTTCCAGTTCATGAGTTTCTTGACGACCCCATTTTAATATTGGGTCTCCCTAGATGCACTTTTATTTTTTATTTTAAGTTAATGTTAATTTTGCTATATGTTAATTTTAACTTTTTAATTTAGGCGGATTACAAAATAAATAATCTGCAAAGTGTTGCATTTGTGCAGGAAGTTTAGCACTCATTATTTTTCTGATTAAAAAGAAACATTGGCATTTACTTTTTTGATAATGAGAAATGAAATTCTAAAAGAGCATAAATATTCATATGTTTGCAAAAAACGATTCTTAAACTGCTGTCATTTTCATTTCAGTTTGGTGGACTTAAAACAATTTTATTTATAGAATAAAATTAAGTGTGGCCTTGAATCATTTTTCAATTAATTAATTTTTTGCAAGTTCTCAATACAGTTCAGCCATGTTGTTATTATTCTAGCCTTTAAATTTTAGCAGTTTATCACGTATAAATGGTCAGCTAAACAACATAGCCTCTTTTCATTCTAGAAAGAGCAACTGCTGTCTTCCATGGCATGCTTAGAGCATCACCTTTGCAATTAATATCTTTATATTTTGACAAATTCTGATTATTGTTTGTTATTTTATTTCATAAACAATAGCTAAATGTGCACATTATCAATCCCGACTACTCCTAAGTATGAATTTTGAAATATTTTGTAAGGGCAAATAAAGATATAAGGAGAAATCAATATTATAACCACGGTACTTGCCTGGAAATTTCATATCATGCATTTGAAAGAACGATTATTATACAGGACAAAACAGAAGCCAATCTTAAGCATCAAAGTCACAGAACCAAAAATTAACTTACAGAATGGAGTTGCCAAAGAAGAAAGATCTGAAAAATATGCCATATTTCAAATCAATTATGTCTGAACTTAAGACTAATATAAAAGTACTACAGTATTTTTCGAACTGGATATGATGTAATAGTACATTTGCAGTTACTGGCTTAATATTTCCTTAAACTTATTCTATCAACTTGCAGTATTCCTGTACCATCATGCAAAGTAAATGTGTACATAATTCTGAAAAGAAACATTAATATCTCCGAACATGAGAAGATACCTGATGGAAAAACAAAAGTACAGGTAAGCGAATGTATCGATCTACCATCACTGTTGTCAATTCTTTACAATTTTAACATATTTGCAGACACTGTTACTTTTTTATGACATTATTAAAATACCGTTGTTTTGAAAAAGTTAACTTCAATATTATACAGATACACAACACAAAAAAGCCAGATCTGACACGATTTCCCACATCCGATATTTTCAAAATATTAATTAATACCAGTATTATTTACCCATGGTATCACAAGCTAAAAGCCTAGAGTCAATATTACACATTCGAGATCGGGGTTCAAACATCAGCACATCCACGTAGAATTTCTGAATACTGGAGTACAAGTATATTTTCTTACGACATTGCAATTCTCCTGCTGATATTTTATCACCTCTCCATAATTATTCGCAATCACCCAGAAGCCATATTGATTTTGCTAGCAAAGACACAGACTGAAAGACCATGGGTTTAAGCCCAGATAAAAGCAGGTTTTTTTTTTATCTTGCCATAACTTTTAGCTCGATGTTCCACTCAGTCTCCTATAAAACTGAGCACCAGGTTTTCTCAGGGATAAAAAAGCGGATAGAGTAAGACGCTGACTATATCACCTCTTTATAGAGCAGAGGTAAAGAAATCATAAGAGTTCTACCTCACTGCCTTCTCTGCGCCTGAATGGCACGCAGGTGGACACCTACATCTTTTACCCATCACTAATCAACAGTGAATGAAGCAATGACAAACCACAATATCATGTTATCACAGTCTACTATATACAGTCGCAAAGCTCAATATGTAGTAAAAATGCAAACATGGGTAGTTGCCCACCACTAGGATCGCTACTATCGCCTTATCATCGCAGATCTCTCTCCTAGCAGCCGACAAAATATGTTACACTTTCGTTGTCGTGTTCTTTTGGAAAAATTAACACCTTTCTTCCATTATTGAAATTTTAAATGCATAAAGTTAATTTATTATTTTAATGAAGTATATTAAATTCCCCCATAAACTCGAAGATACCCGCAAGAAATAAGTTAATATAATTTTTGTTTGTGCAAAACGAACTGAAATTTACTATAATAGCTTCACTCATTCAAGATTATAGCGATAATTAACTATGAAACCAATAAACATTAATTTGCATTTCTCTTTACAACAATAATAATGGAAATATGAATTAATGGAGTACCAGTACTTGTAGTGTAGGCTTACGTAGTTAACAAAGTGGGATGAAGTTAAGCAATAATAATCACACCAGAATTGGAAATAAAACGTGATCAATAAATTTTATTGTAACAGACTTTTTCTACGTCTCTAGTAAAGCAACAAATAAAAATAACAACAAAATTAACATCTATAATTAAAAACATATCATTTGAAGAAAAAAGTAGGCCTAAGCAATAATAATCCCACCAGAATTTAGAATAAAACGTAATCAATAAATTTCATTAAAACAAACAATTTTTCTACGTATTTAGTAAAATAACACATAAAAATAATAACAAAATTAATAGCTACAATTAAAAATATATCCTCTGAAAAAAAAAAAGTAGACCTAACCTTTATTTCTCTGGAAATTTAGCAGCCTAAGTGACAGAACTTTAACCGGTATCTAATGTCCTTTCGGTTAGACTGAAACATTTCATTGTGAAAATTAAGGATATAATGTATTCTAACAGTCACAAAGAACTTCAAATTAACAGTTTTGTTTCTGCACAGCATTCTTGTGGAAACCCAGGAACCTTTCTGAATCTTTCGGAAATCGGAAAAAGGATAACTCTGGTCTCTTTCTCTTACTGTTGCTATAATTTATAGCACTACAAACGTCTCCTCCTTGTCCCATATTATTATTCCAATTATTATATTTTAGCCATTAACATTTTCATTACAACCAATAACGAACATTTCACAAGCATCAATGTGAAATACGCAACGAGCTAGCACTCGATAGAAATACGACACAGTCCAAAGTCGACCATGGACAGTCTATTGTTTCTAGTTGCTAACCGTTTGGAGCGCTTTATCACGAGATTTGCAAAAAAAAACACCTCAAGCTTCGCGACTGTATATAGTAGACTGTGATGTTATCTTCTTCAGAGAGATAATAATAATAATAATAATAATAATAATAATAATAATAATAATAATGAATAAAGTTAGTATAGGGGCTCTTAATGAAAGTAAGAATTACTAAGCCTATATTTATGTCAGCTTTACAATTTCTACATGAAATTCAAGAACAGCTCTTCTGAATATAAAAAAAATACTAACCTGTTGCTGGTACAGGAGCCCATGGAATCCTAGGAAACAGTGAAGGATCTGCTCTAGCTAGTTCAGTTGACATCTTCCCTACTCTCTCGTGTAAAGTGACGCTTTCCTGGATGTAGAGCTGCATAAGGAAACAAATACGTAAGACTACAAAATACGAAAATATTATCTTTTACAACATGGGAAGGAGGGAAAGAGGGATAGCGAGTCTTTTATTTTTCTGATTGTTGGAGTTCTTCCATTTGACATCTTGCTTCCTAGTATTGTAATGTCAGATCTGTAGTTGTTAAATTTTTACAGTTCTTTAGCTGTGTCATATCGATTATAGTATTATCTTTTGTACAAAGTAAACAATTATTTATTTCATATAGATAGTCAGCCAAACAATCATGTCCCATATATAATCGAAAACGTGCGATAGCCTTCATTCATGGACATTCTGGAATTAAATTTTTAGAGAGAGGGAGAAATAACTTGTACGGCCTTAATTAAGGATGACCACGAGGATCCGGAAATTAATAGCAAACAAATATAATCACTTAAATATGAATATTGTTATAAAAATAAAATGTAATAATTAAGCACCAATGATTATCAATTATAAAATAAAATCTCAGAAGATGACTATAAAATTATACTTATAAATAAAAGATTTTATTTAAAATTAGCATATTCTTAATTAAGGCCTTCTGAGTGGTATAAATGAAACTATAATCTGCAGGGAATCTTTAAGAATTTGCGAGATGATTTTTTGAATTTCAAAAGATGATATTGATAATTGTTTAAAAAAATTGTATGTAAATTTTGGTAAAGAACCCTGAGAACCAAAAATATTCCATTGCTTATTGAGGCGTTCAGACCTAAAGTGGATCAAGTCACAAATTTTTATAAATTAAGTTTAATTTATTTTCTGATTATCTGAAGTTGGATCTTTTCCGAGCAGTAATGGATCAAGTCTTAATTTCAAGCATTCAAGGGTAGGTGACACCAGTCACTTTTGGCTCAGATTATTTGTTCATGATGTTCTGAGCCATAGTGGATCAAGTCACCAAAGCGTTTCATCAATTACAATCACAACTGTTTACATTTCATAAATCTAGAATTTGAGAATGGTGCAATAAAATTACTGCTAGTCAAATTAGATAATCCACTAGAGCAGGTTAATTTTAAGTCCTATTATCTCAAAACTACGTCTCATGGACTTGATCCACTTTAGCTCTGAACATTTCGTTTACACACTCATGTATTAATTTTTCAGGTTTTTTTTTTTGGATGGTTTCTTAATTATTAGTTTTGAGGAATGAAACGATAAACATGAATTTGTAATTTGTTGGATCATTGTGTCCTTTTTTGCTAAGGAATCTGCTATTTCAATCAATCTTCTTAATGTATCCAGCTGTTTGCTAACAACATAAAGTCCACTATAGTCCACTGTAGTCCATTCAGTTGTTGTTTTTCATGAGAAATGAGGGGTATTTTGATCGGTGTTCATTATAGATGCCTGTTGCTAGTAGCCAGAGGTGGGGTGTAGTCAATATATACTGCAGGGCTGTGTCTTCTGCAACTGGTACAGATGATTTTAATTTACTTCTTTTGTGGTTTATGGATGGACAGTATAGAAGAATGTGTTCCAGATCTTCACCATGATTATTACACTACAGACAAGTAGGATTATCATAAATGTGAAATCGATGTAGGTACAATTGAGTGACAATGTGACCTGTTTTGGCTCTTGTTAAAAATGTTTGAACACGTCTGGGCAAGTTTTTGTACATTTCCAGGTCATTTGGTTTCTTTTGTACAGACTGTAAAATTTTTCCTTTGTCAGAAGAGAGCCAATTTTTGATCCATAGGTTTGTAAAATGAGACTTTACTTAAGCAAAAGCATTGGATAGAGATATCACTTGAAGAGGTCTTGGTTGCAAATATGTTGCCTGTTTTGCAATATTACCGACTTTCTAGTTTCCAGGTATACCACAATGACTAGGTACCCACTGCTATTTCATTACCAAGAATTCCAGTGTGAAGAAATCCATTACAAAACTGTTGTTCTGTGAAGAAATTGTAAGTGTTTAATACTTCAGTGAATTTTAACAATTCTTTTTGTCGTATAGTGTTTGCATTAATGGCTTGTATAGTTGATTTAAAATTGCTAAATAGTTTTATTAAATAGGTTAATGTGACAGATGTTTTAATGTAAATTGATAGCTCCAAGTTCTCTATTAAAGTGAGCTGAATTTTGATCCAGATATAAATAAGAACAAAATAATTCAGTATATATTCCAGCTCCAGTCGTATTATTAAAGTTATTGACAATTTTAGACATCGGTGTAGATGTGTACCCCCTCAGTTTCTGGGAATCTTGTGTTTTAGTTTCTAGTGCAATTTGTTTCGAACGAATAGTTTTTTCATCCTGCTTTTTAATTTGTTCTATCAAATTTTTAATCTCTTTATAGGATAAGGTGGAAGATGTATATCGTTAAAACTATTACCTTAGCATTTTTCCTTCCTTATATTTTATGACCATTCATTATGTGACGAACTATTTCACTGTTTCTATACAAGAATTTTACAGTTGGCGAGGTTCAAACACACGCACTTCTAATTTAACTGCAAGCATTGGTAACAAGTCACTGCAAGAAGCAATAACTTAAGAAGACACTCACCTGTCTGTTATGCATCCCAATGTATAATGATGGTGTCATGGGGCCAATCTGGTCATTGTAGTTTGGTGTCCATTGTGCACCGCTGAACAAGTCAACTGGGTACATCTGACCCTGCTGAAGATGCCATGCAGCAACAACTGGTGCATCAAACTGAAATCATAAGTCACAATTTTGTTAATATATACAGTAGAACCCATTTTTAACGAATCTTTAGGGGATTACTTTTTTTTTTTTCCTTAAAAAGGGATTTTTCTTAAAAGGGGGTTTACATAAAATGGGAAGGAGAGGCTAAAATAACTAGTACAGTGAAATCTCTCCTTACGGACACCCCCAAGATACGGACACTCATCATATACAAACAGATTTTTATGTCCCAACTGAAATAATATAGAAATAATGATAAATTTAACTCTCGTTTACGGACACTCTCAGACATGGACATGGACAGCTGTTTCACAGTCCTAAAGCTTGCTTTACCTCCTGACTGCGGACAGAACTTGGATTTCAAGACCTAATGTGTTACAAATATGGAAAATTTAGTACAGAAATTCCTTAACATGAAAGAAAACAATAAAGGTTTCGTAAGCTACTACTAGCCCAGCCAGCTACCCTTTGTTAGCTGGAAGCGGGTGGATAAACAAAGTCATAATATTTAACCCGTCTGATGGGTCCAAGGTTTCCACGATCATGAAATTGTATTCGACACATGATAGAGTTGGTAGGATTATAATCTTCAGTTCAACCAGTTGTTCTGTTCCGAGAGACATGTCACCTGAACGTAAAGGTTAAGCTGAAAACTGTACATTACACTACTGCATAACTGTAGACCTAGAAGAAAATTGCATGGCACAGTACTGCATTTTTCTTTTACAGTCTTATCTACTGTAGTTCAAAGTTGCAAAAAATTTACTGTAGTAGGCTGTATTTAGAATTAAACTACAGTAATACATTTCATTTAAAGCGCGAAGAGATATATAATGCATATTATAAATTTACTGTTAGATTGGGAGCCTCCCTCCCAATAAAGGACACCTCCCAGATGCGGACAGATTGTTATGTCCCTTCAATGTCCGTAAATGAGAGGTTTTACTGTACTAACATACTGTATGTCTTACACAGAGCAATCCATATTTATGTCCAATTTTTTATTACACTGTAGTAGCAAAACCAATCAGGTTAAGTGACCCATTTCACCGCTAAAATGTTGTTGTTGTTTTCTAATGCCAGGCGTTTGACAATAAAGTCATTTGACCTCTTGCACTCCAATATTTTTCAAAGATATTATCATGACCAGCCAATGAAGCACAGATTTTGAGGTGTTCCGAATCCATTTCTTGGTTTGAGTTGCACAATGGGCAGTTACGGGACTGATATATTCCAATTCTATGCAGGTGTTTGGCCAAACAATCATGGCCTGTTGCCAATCTAAATGCAGCTACAGACGATTTTCGTGGTAAATCAGGAATTAACTGTGGATTTTGATGCAGGGAGTTCCATTTTTTCCCTTGGGATTGTGTTATCAAATTTTGTTTGTTGAAGTCTAAGTATGTAGATTTAATAAATCTTTTCACAGAGTAATACGTAGATTTAGTAACAGGTCTGTAAGCAGCAGTGCTGCCCTTATTTGCTAGTGTATCCGCAATATCGTTTCCCAGGATTCCACAATGGGATGGTATCCATTGGAATACAATTCTTTTATTGAGTGATATTAGTTGAGAGAGCATTTTAGTTATTTCTGCTGTTTGAGATGAAGATGTGTGTTTAGAGACTATTGATAGAATAGCTGCTTTGGAGTCTGACAATATAACTGCATTCTTAAATTTATTGATGTGGCATAGAAGATTCCTGAGACTTTCACTTATTGCAACGATTTCTCCATCAAAACTTGTCAGGAAAATTTAGTGTAAATCTTAAAACATTAACCATAGCTACAAGACTGTGTATGATCGAACACGAATTGCTGCTCAAATGGAGGTGTGGCAATCCCCAATTATGGTGCAGAGATGGTGGAGAATGGTGAAGCTGGACTACAAGACCATCAAGAGACTTCACGCCAACTTGATATGCACTGGCTCAGTTATGCAACAGAAGGGTGCTGGCCGACCAAAAACAGTGATCACAGAGGTGACCAAAGCAGCCGCTACTGAGGCCTTCCAGAGAAGTCCTGAGAAATCCATTTGACAGTACCAGCGGGAATCTGGTGTATCCTATGGTCTGTGCAGTAGTTGCTAAAGGAAATGAATTGGCGGCCATGGAAGCCACACTTTGTGCAAGCTCTGTCATGTGAGGCCTGTGATATCAGAATGGAGTTTGCGGAGTCTCTACTGCATGGATTCAAGAGGAACCTAACCTTCTGCGACACATAATTTAGAGAAAATAACCAGTGAACAACAACTGGAATACAACTATTAGGACATTATTAAAGATGAAGTCACTGGAGGAGATTATCCAACAGTTGAAATGGTTTGGCCACTTACAACAGATCGTCTACCAAGGTTAATAAAGGAGGATAGAGATGAACAAGCAAAAACCCCGGAAAAAAGTCAACCAGGTAACAAGTTCCAATCAGGATTTAAACCCAGGCTCTTTCGTTTCACAGTCAGACATGCTAACCATTACTTCACAGTAGTGGACTTCATGTTGTCACTCATTATGTTTACTGATCAACTTACGATTTAATGTGATGTACTCCTGCACTGATACTTACTTACTGGCTTTTAAGGAACCCGGAGTTTCATTGCCGCCCTCACACAAGCCCGCTATCAGTCCCTATCCTGAGCAAGATTAATCCAGTCCCTACCATCATATCCCACCTCCCTCAAATCCATTTTAATATTATCTTCCCACCTACGTTTCTTCCCTCCGGCCTCCCAACTAACACTCTATATACATTTCTGGATTCGCCCATACGTGCTACATGTCCTGCCCATCTCAAACGTCTTTCTCCTCTAATAACAATTGTTCCTAATTATGTTAGGCAAAGAATACAATGCGTGCAGCTCTGCATTGTGTAACTTTCTCCATTCTCCTGTAACTTCATCCCTCTTAGCCCCAAATATTTTCCTAAGAACTTTATTCTCAAACACCCTTAACCTATGTTCCTCTCTCAGAGTGAGAGTCCAAGTTTCACAACCATACAGAAGAACCGGTAATATAACTGTTTTATAAATTCTAACTTTCAGATTTTTGGACAGCAGACTGGATGATAAGAGCTTCTCAACCGAATAATAACACGCATTTCTCATATTTATTCTGCGTTTAATTTCCTCCCGAGTGTCATTTATATTTGTTACTGTTGCTCCAAGATATTTGAATTTTTCCACCTCTTCAAAGGATAAACCTCCAATTTTTATATTTCCATTTCGTACAATATTCTGGTCACGAGACATAATAATATACTTTGTCTTTTCGGGATTTACTTCCAAACCGATCGGTTTACTTGCTTCAAGTAGAATTTCCGTGTTTTCCCTAATCGTTTGTGGATTTTCTCCTAACATATTCACGTCATCCGCATAGACAAGAAGCTGATGTAACCCATTCAATTCCAAACTCTCTGTGTTATCCTGAATTTTCCTAATGGCATATTCTAGAGCAAAGTTAAAAAGTAGAGGTGACAATGCATCTCCCTGCTTTAGCCCGCAGTGAATTGGAAAAGCATCAGATAGAAACTGGCCTATACGGACTCTGCTGTAAGTTTCACTAAGACACATTTTAATTAATCGAACTAGTTTCGTGGGAATACCAAATTCAAGCACTGATGTATTACTAAAGTAAAAATGAAATATGTACTTGTGCAGGCTATTTCTCGTTCAGAGGCATAGGACAAGGATTTCATGTAAATTTTCATTGCAAGCATTTCCTTATTTTTGTGGTGAAAAAAAAAAAAGTGATTATTACTTTTTTAGCATGTCATTTATTAAAAAGACAGGGGAAAAACGCTATCATCCCTGAAAGAAATTATAAAAATATTTAGTTCTTGCTCTAATTGCTCAAGCCTGTCCAATTCCAAGAAGCATATAAAGATTTCAGCCTGAACCCAGTTCACACATAAACACGTACCTTTTGCTTCCAAATGATTTTTCCTGATGTCTTACTGACAGCACAGATAAGTCCTTCGGGTACAATAACTTTCAGCTCAAAACTTTCGTCCACTCTGGAAGGGGTTGGACTCTTTTGATGACAGTCATCAACAATATCAGAAACAAAACTAACTTCATGCTGACCAACACTGAAATTCCATCTGAAAACAGAAATATTTTAAATTAGTTGCAATGATTTCAAGAAACTTGTACATAAATAAGATGCATTATACAATAAAGTATGTTGTTGTTGTTTTCTAATGCTAGGCGTTTGACAATAAAGTCATTTGACCTCTTGCACTCCAATATTGGCTGCAAAAGGGTATCTGTCGAATACAGGGGGGGAGAGCCATTAATCCTTCCCATTGAAGGCTTTAAGGAACCAACCTGGACAAATACCCAATGTCCCATTCCTACCTTCCCGTGGTGCAGCTGTTAGTAAGCATAATTTTACAAGCTGAACTAAAGGGAGGGGCTACTCATCAATTAGCACTGGTCAGCTTGATGAGTTAATGACTGAATTTGGTATAATTTTCCTCTATTCAATACCTAATTCCCTCTTTACCCTTTCCTATCCAGTCCTCTGACTGAACTCTTACTTTCTTCGACCCCGACGGCATTAGAGCATTCGAGGCCTAGGGGTTCACTTCCCTTTCCTTCCTCCTCTTTCTACTTTTCTGTTCCTAGTGCTGACCTGCTATGGCACTAAAATCGTCCTCCAGTGGCTTAAGGAGGGAAAGCTGGTGATCAACAAGATCTCCCAGCTAAGTCCAATGGACCCGTCGACCAACAGCAGGTGTGGTCCTCCAGTCATTCTGGGGGTTGTGTGTGAATGAAGTAGCCACCAAAACGTTAAAATGTGGTGTTCACTTAAATCGGCTACAACTTGCCATTTAACCACTCCAATATGAAATGAGTACCATTAAGGTAAAATTATCCGGAGGTAAAATAGTCCCCCAATTGGATCTACAGCCGGGGACTATTTTAATGGTACAGAATCAACTAAACATCTTACAATGGAATGCTGGTGGTATAACATCAGCCAAGAAGACTGAACTAGCCAATATACTCTCAGATACAATAAAGTATAAATTTGAAGGTAGGTAGGTAGGTTTAGTCAGCAATTCTTCCTTTGCTGAAATAATGTAAGTCAGGATCCATTGCAATATTAAGTTTCTTCTAGTCGCGATTCTAGGAAAAATAGGTAAAAGTCTTATATCTTCAGCTACTTGTTCTGTAACAAGCAGAAGTCCACCACTGTGGAGCAATGGTTAGCATGACTGATCATGAAACAAGCAGGCCCAGGTTCAAATTCTGGTTGGGGCAAGTTACCTAGTTGCTGTTTTTACTGGGGTTTTCCCTGAACCCAATAAGAGCTGGGTAACTTTTGGTGCTGGACTCATTTGCTGGCATTATCACCTTCATCTCATATATAACGCTATATAATCAAAGCAGTTGAAAAAGCATTGTAAAATAAGCAATAAAAAAAAAAAACAAACAGAATATGAATAAGATGTAAGGAACATTTGAGCTTACAAGCAAACATTCTTATGGAGGAAGATAAAAAAGTTGATTTCTTTTTTCTGCCATGTTAATAATGTCAAAAAAAGTGCTTATACAAATTTTGGTCACTCGAGCGCAATTACGAGAGCCTCTCAGAAAGTAAGTTTCCCTGTGACAGTTTACAGAAAAGAAACATAATTTAATGGAAAAATTTATTAGAACATACAACAATTTTTTAACTATTTTTCAACATTAGTGTTAGTATTTATTTATTTAACCTGGTAGAGATACTGTTCGCGCAACTTATCTGGGCAGCTAAAAGAGCGAGGAAGCGGGGTGTAGCGAGGTTGCTTGTAGTGGTAGCGTGGAAGGAGAGGGGAGGGGAGGGGCAGCGAGAGAGCACTATGGAACCCAAGTGCCTAGATAAGTTGTGTGGACAATAAGGCCGTCAGGGCTTCTCTGCCCCTCTACCAGGGGATTACAACTATAATATGAACAATAAAATTACAATTAATATTAAATTTACAATTACAATTACAATAAAAATTAAGTACGACAAGATTACCTGATTAATGAACGCTAGACATTTTATCATAGAAGTTAAGAACAAAGAATATTTTTGTATTTACTGAATTACAAATTAAACCTACAATAACAAAAATCTATAGTGATGAAATTACCGGATATTGAAATATTTTGTGATAGATTAAGAGAACTATTTACAAGAAACCATGTCTGAACGAGTCTCAATTACTGACCAAGTGCCTAGTAAGTTTGCGTTTGAATTCAATTTTATTTCGACAGTCCCTGATGCTAGCAGTTAACGAATTCCAGAGTCTTGGCAGGGCTATTGTGAAAGAGGATGAGTATGAGGAGGTGTGATGGGATGGTATTGTTAGTATTGTTTCATGGCGAGAGCATGTGTTCAGATTGTGGTGGGAAGAAAGGTAAGTGAAGCGAGATGACAGGTACGAAGGAATAGAAGAGTTCAAGATTTCGAAGAGAAGGAGAAGTGAATGTAAATTTCTTTTCTTATCTACTTTAAGCCAACCTATTGTTTCCAGGGATGGGATAATATGATCATATTTACGAACATTGCTTACAAAACGTACACACAAGTTATGAGCACATTGAAGTTTCGTTTTGTTGTCGCTGGAAAGGTCAGTCAGTAAAATGTCAGCATAGTCAAAATAGGGAAATACAAGCGTCTGCACAAGGGACATTTTTAAGCAAGAGGGAAGATGAACATTTATCCTTTTTAGCACATGGATAATAGAATATACTTTTCTGCAGGTTTCTGTGATTTGCATGTCCCAGTTGAGATTATTATCCATGTGAATGCCAAGATTTTTTACTGAAGAACTGAAAGGGATATGCACTGTACTTACTTTAACGGGGGAAATGTCGAGGTGCTTTACATCTCCACCAAAAATAAAACATCTGTCATACCGTGGGATAAACTTTTGTATCCCTGTGTCATAGAAGTCTGTCGCCCGAGATCAGAATCAGTGTGTGACAGCAGTCTGCAACTCTCTGTTGATCCTACAGTACGAAAAATGTCTCAATTCGGGTGGGGAATATGTTGAAAAATACCTCAACAGTTTGTGTATCTGTTCTAATAAATCTTTCCATGAAAAAGTGTTTGCTTTCTGTAAATGGCACAAGGGAAACTTACTTTCTGGGAATTCCTCGTAAGTGGCCAAAATTTGTATAAGCACTTCTTTTGAAATTAATAACATGGTGGAAGAAAAACAATTAACTTTTTTACCTGGCCCCATGAGAATGTTTGCTTGTTAGTTTTCGTTTCCACTAATTTCAAGATCTTTATTAATACAGAGGAGAACATACTTAACTGGATTATGTCGTTATTTACAGCCTTGCCAAATTTTAAAACAATGAGCTGCAACTTAGCTAAACTCTTACAATATGACATCCAACCACATGGAAGACAGTTGCACCTAACTTACAAATAACATAGGTGGAGGGAGCCACATTGGAAATAAGTACGATACAATTCTAATATTGCGTTTTACTATTAATAAAACAAATTCTATTTCTCTTATGGCGAGGTCTTTGGACCAATTCTCTGAGGTTGTATATTTTTATAATTTGGGTCAAACTAAAATTATGGCCTTCTGCGGAAAATACCCTGTGCCCAGCAAAATATGTTTAGATTCAAAAATATTAGAAAAAGTCAATTATTTTACATATCTCGCATACAAATTATTTTTTTTCGATGAAGTAGACATTTCACAGAAAATTTCTAAATACACCAAAACAATGGGAATAATTAACACCATTATGAAACCTTCCCTAGTACAAAGGCATACTAGAATTCGTCTATACAAGACCTTGGCGAGACCTGTACTTTGTTATGGCAGTGAGGCAATGGACATTGAGGAAGAAAGACGAAAGCAGAATAACGGCTAATGAAATTAAATATATGAGATATACAGCGGGATATAAGAAATGGGATCACAAACGCAATGAAGATATAATGGAAGAATTACAACTAGAACCTGTAATTAATCACGTAAAACATTATCGGAACAACTGGATAAATCATCTGCATCGCATGCATAGATAGAATCCCAAAAGTCATGCTCCACTATCGTCCAAACAGGAAGAGATCTCTCTCTGTCGTCCAAAGAAGCGCTGGACTGAAAATTCAACTGTGAGATCGTAACAGGCCATTTGGCCTAATACTTGAAGGGAAGAAGAAGAAGAAGAAGAAGAAGAAGAAGAAGAAGAAGAAGAGTCATTACGTATTTCCTCACAATTCCACGCCAAATTTTGAAACACGAGTCCAAGGGAAAGTGGTTGTTAGGAAGATCTAAAAAATGGTGGCTTGAGACTGTAACAGGCCAGTAAAGACCTAACACACTTCGTGAGGATGATGATGATTGTTGTGCGTGTTCAGATGATATCTCTTCTGTTTTACATTTGGTGCAGCATAGGAACCATTTTTCTGAATGCAATAATTTTATTTTTATTATCAGGATTCACTAACCTTTCAACACCAGTCCGAGCTTCGATAGCTCTTACAGTCTGTGTGTGTCTCTGTATTACGATGACGTCGTCAGCTGTGAGGTTATCTGTTGAGTTGGTACATCCTTCCATAGAACATTCATACATCACTTGTCCTGTTTTAGCAACCACACCGTATGTTCTGGTCTCTTTCCCACCTACAAGAGAACAAGTACAAAAAGGAGTTAAATTTGCTAACAAATTTTTCTTGTCCTGCGATAGTTGTTTTAATCACACATATTAATAGGCTATATTCAAAGGTAGAAAAAAAAAACAGACAGAAGAAATCTTAAATGGAAAGAAAAGAAGAAAATCAATCAGGAGAGAAAAAAATTAAGAAAAACCTGTGTAATAAAGACCACACGCATTTTCTTGAGTATTATGAAACAATTTAATTCTTTTATCATGTTCCAGATTATAGTTATATTCCATTTTCTTTAACTAACATTCAAAGAACATACATAAATGAAAGCCATTCACAATGCATCTCAATAAGGAAAGTTTTTTATTTTGGATGCACACAGAGGACATATTTATAATCCCAAACAATATGTTATCCAACACCATTTATATATGAATAATTTCGAGGGAAAAATTGTTCCGGAGCCGGGTATCGAACCCGGGACCTTTGGTTTAACGTACCAACGCTCTACCACTGAGCTACTCGGGAACTCTAACCGACACCGATCCAATTTTTCCCTCTATATCCACAGATCTCAAAGTGGGCTGACAACCGTCAAGCAACCAGCTTCGAGTGCACACTAACTCCGTGTGACTTAAATTGTGGCTTTCTGTTAACGAACAGTGACGTGTATTATGCAAATCAAGATTTCAGGTATAACTCCCTGTAAAGTTGATTGCAAATCAAGATTTCAGGTATAACTCCCTGTAAAGTTGATTGCAAATCAAGATTTCAGGTATAACTCCCTGTAAAGTTGATCAACTTTACAGGGAGTTATACCTGAAATCTTGATTTGCATCATTTATACATTTATAAAATGTAATGAAATAAATAGATCAAATACATTAATAAAATAAATAAAGAAATCAACGAACAAATATGTAAATAAATAAATAGATAGATAAATAAATAAATCTGAGCATTACATCTAGGATTGGGACTTGGCGTCTAAGGACAGGATTTCTACATGAAATGTAAAAAAAGCGTAATTAACATAATTAATGTAAAATACGTAAAACACTTCCAAGAACCATTGCTCTTTCTCTGTTTCATATTTTAACGTTTGGTTTATCTTGTGATTTAATAACCTTTTGTCAGATTGATATTAAATTTGTAGGTGTTCATATTCATAGTCAACTAACTTGGGTAACACATATTATTTGAAGAATAGAGTATCTAAAGTCATTTGTTTAATTCGAACTTGAAGAGGCTGTATTCCTCCTTCTTATTGGAAAAGTATATATTTTGCTTTTTTTGAATTCGTTATAAGATATGGACTCATGCTCTGGGAAGATATTAGCAAGGTTAATGAAATTATTCCACTGCAAAAGAAAATACTGAGGATAATCACAAAGAGTCATTAAACAACCCCATGTAGACCTCTGTTTGTCGATTTAGGTATTTTGACCATGTATAATCTTTACACAATTCCTCGGAAAATTTTGATTTAAGATGTGACATACTCCATTACAATACCAGGTCGAAATCAAATGTAAATATGCCTTCTTTTAGATTAAACAAGACCATAGTAATTATACATCTTGATTACACAACTTTTAACACTGTATCACTTCGGAATATGTATGATATGAACTTTCTTTTGTTAAATTTTAACGTACCTTGTTAACATGTTTCGACCTATTTTCGGTCATCTTCAGAACTGGTCGTTGTTGGTCTTGGCGCCTCTTGTTTCCTGTGTGGGTGCGTTCGTAGTGTAGAGTCAAAGAGTGTATGTGTTTTGAAATTGAGTTGTGTGTTGAGAATATCATTGGAGTGTTACACACCCCAATGATATTCTCAACTACGAACGCACCCACACAGGAAACAAGAGGCGCCAAGACCAACAACGACCAGTTCTGAAGATGACCGAAAATAGGTCGAAACATGTTAACAAGGTACGTTAAAATTTAACACAAGAAAGTTCATATGATACATATTCCGAAAACATAGTAATTACTTGTGTCTTGAACCTAAATTTTATAATACATTGTCTGAAAATTTAAAACATTTATTTAAAGTTTTTAAAACTAGAGTAGGCCCTATACACATAGTTAGTAAAGCATAAATTTTTTTTTTAATTTTAATTCATGTAATATTAACACGTAATTTATTTTTAAGAATGTACTATGTACTACTTTTATTTTTAAATACTGACTTTGTCAATTGCCTGTATAATACCTATAGACAATTAATAAATGTTACAAATGCTACAGTGTTTACATAATGTTCAAGAACTAAACTGGAGCCTGTTGATGTAGAATTCCAATATGTGAGTGCAAGTGGTGATGTCCTTCAAAAATCAACGTCAG
The DNA here is from genome assembly GCF_040183065.1 of Periplaneta americana. Taxonomy (NCBI): domain Eukaryota; kingdom Metazoa; phylum Arthropoda; class Insecta; order Blattodea; family Blattidae; genus Periplaneta; species Periplaneta americana. The sequence goes on along the minus strand of NC_091118.1, from coordinate 36,933,090 downwards.
CACAAGAGTGCAGTGTTATGCTAAGTTTAACTGGCTACATGTTACATGTGAGAGAGAGGTGCCAATTGATATTGATGAAGTAAGTAAGTCACTATATTATACTTACATGCAGACCCTAGCATTTCTCCTATTGGGAAATAAACACTCAAGTGATATAACATTAATCCAGAACCTTTTTCTGAGAATAATAAATAGATGCTCAAGAATTGCAGCTCGCTCAGGTCAATTCTGTGTGTGTGTGTGGGGATATCAAGATGGAATGTGTAGGTATACATACAATATAACCCCTTTAATACGCTTGTCAAGAGACCGTGGGCTTAAAAAGAGTTATAAGCGGGACAGCACTAAAGATGGGAAATGATTTATGAAATGGGGAAGGCAATTTAGACACCACTTCATTCATTCATGGCGTTCTGCACATGAGGGAGAAACATGGACATTACGATGAAGTGAAGAGAAGCAAACAGAAGCATTTGAGATGTGGATTTGGAGAAGAATGGAATGTGTAAAGTGGACAGACAGAATAAGAAATGAAGCTGTGTTGGAAAAAGTGGGAGAAGAAAGAATGATACTGAAACTGATCAGGAAGGGAAAAAAGAAATGGTGAACGGGAATGAGTTCAGGGTAGAAGAAGATATCAGATGATAGACGACATTAATATATATGGATCATATGAGGAAACAAAGAGGAAGGCAGAAAACAGAAAAGTCTGGAGAAAGCTGGGTTTGCAGTGAAAGACCTGCACTTGGACAGAACACTAAATGAAAGACTGAATGCTATGGTTCAGTAAAAAGAACGAAAAGATTATTAAAAAACAGAAATTTTGTTTTCAACTCTAAAAAAATAAAATAATGTTTCAGTTTTTTAAATATGTGCTTATTCTGGCCCTATGACAATTTAAAGCCCCACAGGACGAATTTAAATAGACCAGCGAGTGCGTTGAGCTGCAGTTCTTTAAACTGACACTCAGCTGTCATTCTGAGAGACTTTGTTCTTCATTTTAACTAATCTTACTTTTCATTCAGTTAATATTTCGCACTGTTATGTAGGAGAAAATTGTGTGTGATAGGAAGGAAGGATATCAATAGTATATATGATATACATGCTGTATTTTGATACCCATTTCCTCAATTTACAAATTTTAAATATTTTGTTACATTCAAAACGTTCTAATGAATGCAGTTTTTCTCCAATCTCAATTAAATTTTGCACAGAAGTCCACAAAAGCACGTGAAGTAGCAGACACATGTGTTTCCTTCTGCTATTGAAAGTATTTGAATCACCACGTGTTGAGGATATGATAAGCTTTAAGAAATTGAAAAATTAACAACTAAAAGGGTAAATATCTTTTGTTCTCAAAAAGTAATTGGAAAAATATGAAAAGCATGTCTCATATTTTACATATATCTATCAGGAATAAATTAAATATAAATTTAAAGGAAAACTATGTAATTTTAGAAAATTGGGACTATTATAATTCAATATTTAAAAAAAACAATAAAAATTAATTATAAGTAAACTAATTGGACTATCAAAGTGAAAATTTGTGTAATGCATGTCCACAATGTAACAAATATGTGGTAAAAGCTTTAGATTAATTAGTATAAACATGTAAAAGTTAGAAATTTCACACATCCATAGCCTTAAAATAAAAACAATAAATTATTAATGTTTATTTCGTCAAAATCAATATTAAATGCTAGTTTATTATGCCATGATATACAAAAGAATTTTTACACTTGCCCAACACATGATGGACCAAGACTGACCAGCTGACAACTGAACTCAAGTTCACATTGCTCAACTGAGGTGAACGATTATCCACCACTATAGGAGTAACATGTGGTTAGCACAATGATTCCCCAGCCATTACAGCTGACTTTTGAAACCAATTTCGTTACTCCTGTAGCTTCACTATCATGATACCATTTTGCATTATATTTTCAAATAAAACATAATTAATTTTACAGCAAAAATAACGATGTATATTTTATAAATACTATTCCCAGATGAATTAACTCAGACAAACTGAAAATGGGTGTAGTAGGAAATCAGTCTAAATGTTTGTTTTACACCAAAAATATAATAATAATAATAATAATAATAATAATAATAATAATAATAATAATAATAATAAATAATAATAATTATTATTTATTTATTTAATCTGGCACAGCTAAGGCCAGTAGGCCTTCTCTTCAGCCCAGCCAGACTCTAATTCTAATTGAATACAATATTGCTTACATAGTTCTTACATTAATATCTAGATCATAAAACAACATGAAAGTAAATAATGAAAACTGGATAACTAATGTTAGTGTGACAATAATAAACATTGGTAAGAAATAGTTATAATAATAATAATAATAATAATAATAATAATAATAATAATAATAATAATAGTAATAATAATAATAGTAATAATAATAATAATAATTTAGATATTTATCTGTGAGATATATATATATAACCATTAAACATTCAGGAACCTGAAACAGCTATTATTGTTAATAAGAATTGTTAGAAAAATATTTCGTTAGCCTATTCTTAAATTGGTTTGATATCTGACAGTCCCTGACATTACTCGGTAGGGAATTCCAAAGTCGAGGAACAGCCACAGTGAAAGAAGATGAATATGAGGATGTTCGGTGGGAGGGAATGGATAATATTGAGGAGTGTTGTGATCGTGTGTCTAGGTTATGATGGGTGGAAAAATTTTGAAAACGAGACGCAAGATAGACAGGAGTGGAGAAATGCAATATGTGAAAGAGAAAGGAAAGACAGTGGATTTTCTTACGATCTTCTAGACGGAGCCAGGACAACATTTCGAGGGATGGTGTTACGTGATCAGCCCGGTGAATATTGCAGACGAAACGGACGCACATATTATGAACACGTTAGAGACACTATATTGAAAATAACTTTTTTAATGCCAGAGGTATTGAAAAGTGTACAGCCTATGAAAATCTTGAAATATGTAGGCCTATATATTTTACAGCATCATAATATTTTTCTTTATGTTTTTTCGCATATTGAGAAAGTAAGAGAGAAAGGATAAAGAAAGAAAGAAAATAAAGACTGAAAGAAAGAAAGCATTATAAATACTTAATAAAGGAGAAAAAATAGAGATAATATAATGGAAGAATGATTAAAATTGAAGACCTCCCCTGAATAAGAATGCAAACAACAAAACTATAATTCATGTTTCCGAAGACAGGAAAATAATTTCAGGGATATATTTCATTACGCCTATATTTACTAGCAGAACTATTTGACTAATCACGAAGTCTTCAATTATTGATATCGAACTTCGTCTGCATATTCTTATGGTAAAGAAAAAAAACTTGTACAACTTTCGTGATCAAAATACAAGGACACATTAAAAATAAATAACCTAGAAAACAAACTTTTTGGATTAGAGTACAAACTAAATTTTCCAAAATTGATGAATAACACAGAAAAAAAAAAAATGCTTTAAATTCTGACCTGAGATCGCCAGCTCGCTGGAAAATGTAAATGGAGCTGATTTAAGTAATAAATCAGCTGTTATAGGAACAGGTTCAATGCTGGTACCATTGAATCTGTAAATGCCTCCGCTCAGTGATGGTATCATCCGTACCCACTGTCCATTGTTGGTTAGCTGTAACAAGAAAGAAACAACATTCTATTGAACAAGTGAGGGTTTGAAAATGTTAGTAATATTATTCATTGCATAATTAAAAGAAATCAATTTTACGGATATATACTTTATTTTCCATATATAGCTCAAATGGTACTGTAGCTAGTTGTTTAAAGCAAAACTTCTCTTCTAGTTTTTTTTTTTTTTTGCAAATGCATGTTTTACTATGAAGATGTTTTTATTTCCCTTATGAAAGCCTTACTTTAGTCTTATCAACTATACTTGTTTTTTTGAAAGATGGGACATGACAGTTAAGCGGCCGAACTTGGAACTACAGTGCTATGTTGCCAATATGGACTACCACACTGCCAGCTGATGGAAGGTATCAATTGACGTTAAGATGGCTGACGTTAAAACATTCATTGACAATTGACGCAAAGGTAAGAAAACAATACAAAAATCTACAGAGAATCAAAGACGAAACGTACCAATGCTAATTGTGTGCACAATAAATGTCGCCAAGAGAGCTATTAAGCACTTGCCATGTGAGAACGGTAAGATTGGCAACTCAACCGTTGTTACCATAGCAACAGGCCTACCATGCTATATGACATTCAGTTGTTTTTCCAATCGCAACGCTCCTGTAATGTCCCATCTTTCAAAAAAACAAGTATAGGTTATATTCCTCAGAACTAAGTTTTAATTGGAAAAAAGAACATTGGAGTCCATCTTCAGAATCCGCCAATAAAACCAATTGCATCATCTGCAAACGTAAGTACATCACAGCGCCTGTCCTGAGGAAGCTAAGCAGTAAGGGAAGGAGTGGGACTGGTCTGCATAGGGGAGCATGCACGGACCTGTCCATACACCGATGTACGACCGCTTGCTGCCTGACAACACAACATATTTTGTTAGGTAGAGGTTGGAGTGGGACCAGTTTGCACAGGAACTATGTGTATATCTTTAAATTTCTGTTGGTCAAGTTTCCATGTGTTGCTTTTAATTTTTTTAAATAATATATGACCCCATATATATACCAGCAATTATAACAAATGACAATGGAGACAGACTACAGCCTTGGCGGATACCATGGTTTATTGACTTCAACTCCGAATACTACTATAATGAAATTGTTTAGAGTTGAAGTTGGTTTTCAAAAAAAGAATTCGATTGCTCAGTGTATCTTTGCGGTATTGAGTAGTTTATAAAGACAGCTGAAACAAAAATCAAGTAGAAGAGATTGCTAAGAAACATTTTCCATATAATTAAAGGTTAAGCAAAAAGAACTTTATTAATTTATATAAACGTATATGCATTTAAAGGAAAAAGAAAAGCAATTAGACTGAATAAGTTTTAGTAAAAATATCTCAATTATAATAAATGCCTGATATTATTACTAAAGTAAATAAACCTCATATAAATTACAGTCTGATCCGTTTGGTTATGGATAATATTAATTTTGATAATCCATGTTGAATCTTGCGTACACTACTTTAAACACTTCAATATAATTAATTGATTATCTAGTGGACTTACTCGTGTTAATTATGTAAGATTTGTCCGGCTTACAGTTGTTTCAGTGCTTCACGCACCATCCTCAGAGCCTACTAGATCACGGCATCATCTCGAACTTCTCTGCCTGTTATGTGGGTGTGTTTGATTGTTGAAAGGTGTTGAAGGGTGGAGTCAAATACGAAATATAAAAACACACTAAAACACACCCCGATCAAATTCTCAACACACAGATCAATTTCAGCACACACACACTATTTGACTCCACCTTTCAACAATCAAATACACCCACATAACAGGCAGGGAAGTTCGAGATGACGCCGTGATCTAGTAGGCTCTGAGGATGGTGCGTGAAGCACTGAAACAACTGTAAGCCAGACAAATCTTACATAATTAACACGAGTAAGTCCACTAGATAATCAATTAATAATATTAATTTATTATTATAAAGCTATTACGATAGTAGGAAAAATTTCTTGCTAGTTATATTATGGTTAAAAGATGGGAGTTTCCATAATGACAATCAACAATGCATAATCTGAAAGGGCAAATTAAAATCGTAGATGATTAAAATGGCTACTACAAATCAACAGTGGGCACAATGTGTTCTTTGGTATGCTAAATTTGAGAGTGTTAAAAGAGTTCAAAGGGAATTTCGACGTTAGTATGGTGTACGTAATGTACCTAAATACGATTCCATAATGTTGTGATATCGAACATTTATAGAAACAGATTCTGTGTTAAAAAACATGCAGGAAGTCGCAGGCAAAACCCTGCAGTACGAGAAGCAGCTATCTCCTGGCTTGGTCCCCAAACTCCCCAGATCTAACCCTTCCTGACTTCATCGTGTAGGGTTTTGTTAAAGACATTGTCTATTCACAGAAACCCGGGAACATTGATGATCTGAGTGTAAAAATAATTCAAGTTTTTTAACGAATCACCTCTCTTATGTTACAACGGACATGGACTGAATTGCATCACTGTTATGAGTTGTGCAGGATGCACAATGGGGGTCATGTTGAGCTCTGAGGAATCTCCCATCTTTCAGTGTTGTATGCACAAAGTTTAAAAAAATATAAAGTTCAGTAGTAAACGTTTTACAGTGTTTTTATTTTATCCATATCCAAACGGATTACTCTGTACTATCACAGAGTTATTTTTTCCGCATATATATTTTCATTTTTTGAGCATATTTCAGCAATTTTTAGTGTAAAGTTGTATGCATATTTTGAGCTTTTAGTGCATAGGGTTTCGTAGTCTAGCAATAAACAAAATCTATAAATAAACCAAGCCAGACCAAAAATGAGTGGGGGGGGGGGGGGGGGAATGAATTTTAATAGTACAGTTACCTCCAATCTATGTATACTCGAAGAGAGCATCTGTCCAGGTCCAGTTTCAATACTCCAGCTGAGGGAGCCCCCATCAGCTGGATCCAATGCTGACAACCGTCCATCTAACGTGCTCACAAAAACCAGTCTGAAAATTTGATGAGTTAGAACTAAGTGTTTAACTATAAATATTTGTGTAATCGTCTAAATTAGCTATAGCCACAAAGATTTTATTCAGTGAAATGGCAGTGATAGTGGTGTAATGGAATTAGAATCCGGAATATTTTGGGAAAACCTGTCCTGAAGCTTCTTTGTTCATCACAAATTTCACATGATTTATGAGGGATTGAATCCAAGTTTCTGTGGTGACAGACTAATAGATAAATGGGTTATGGCTATGTTTTTGTATATGGTGTCGATGGTGGAATACTGCAGACATTTTCTCACCAGATGTGACAGCAGTCCGCAACATTTGAGTGATAAATCTAATTTTATATTTCAACAACACTTCACTGATGTAGACATAAAATAAACCATGCAATGACTTGCGGTACTAAAGAATTAACACATCTGCGCTAAATATCATATATCAAATTACATTGCATGACAAAATATTTGCATTTTGAGAGAGGACGCAGAAAAAATGGAGCAGGAAAAAAAAAAAAGGCAGAAGGCAATGATGACCATGGTGATGATGCTCATTTTGGTGGTGATGGTAATGGTTGTTGTGGATGCGTTACTGCCTTAGAGTATGGAATTGGTTTTTCTATGAATTATTTAATGACACTGTATCAACTACAAGGCCATCAAGTGTTAACAGAATTGGTGACAGAGAAATGGTATTTGGCAAGGCAAGCCCGATGATTTGCCATGGGACTACCTGATATTCACCTTCTTCTTCTTTAGTTCTACAGCCAGGTTCCAGCCTTGACTGTCCCAATGATGCTTTTCCATGTCCTTCGATCTAGCACCTTTGTTTTCCATCCTATAACACCTGCTGCTATTATATCCTTCTCCACTTCATCCAGCCATCTTAGCTGAGGTCTCCTTACTTTTCTGGCGCCAAAAGGTATAGTGAGAGTCAATTTCTTGCAAGGATCATTTTCATCCTTCCTACAGATATGGCCCAGCCACCTGACTCTCCTAGCTTTAATTTCTCTGCAAACATCTGGTTCTTTAAAAAGTTGGTATAATTCATAGTTATATCTTTTCCTTCAACTGCCCTCATCATTTACTGGTCCGTACATCGTCCTCAGAACCTTTCTCTCAAATACACTCAGCCTACAACTGCCAACTGCACAGGTTTCAGATCCATAAAGCAAGACTGGTCTTATTAATGTTTTATATAATTTGCACTTAGTGTTGAGGCTGATATCATGTGATCTTAACTGTTTTTGGAGTTCCATGATAGCATCTATTTGCTGTGAGGAGTTTATGTTGGATTTCTGCACTCACATTATTATCTGAGGTAACTAGTGAACCTAGGTACTTAAATTCGGTAACTTTTCCAAACTTATATCCTCCTACTTCAAGATACTCCATTTCTGAGGGATTTATTGATACCTCCATATACTTGGTTTTACCCTCATTTACTTTGAGGCCCATTTGCTGTGCTGCAGCATCTAGGTTGATGAATACATCTTTGATGGCTCTTTCTGATCTTCCAACAATGTCAATATCTTCAGCATAAGCCAATATTTGCACCGATTTGTGGAATATTGTACCCCTCCTTTCAATTCCTGAGCTTTGGATAACCTTTTCCAAAGCAATATTGAACAACAGACATGCAAGTGCGTCACCTTGTCTAAGGCCCTTCTGTGTATAGAAAGGTTCTGAAAGTCCTGCCTGTAGTTTAACTCTACAATTAACCCTAGTTAGGGTTGATCTTGTCAGGGCAACAAGCTTCGTAGGGATATTCACCTTACATTTGGAAAAACCGCAGAAAAAAAAACGAGGACCCTAAAATTCGTCTTACAGTTGAAGACATTAGACCGAACCGTGTAATCAGTCCAAGAGGGATTCGAGCCTACGACTGTATGTATGTATGTATGTATGTACGTGTATGCATGTATGTATTGTACAGTCTTAGAAAAATGTTTTATCGCACAGATACTTTATAAGTCCCACAAAGGAGGCATTATGCATGATTAGAGGACAAGTGACCTGGTTCACAAGAGTAGGACTAGTTGAGATAATAAAGTTAGTTTTGAATAATTTCAAGGGAAAAATTGTTCCGGGGCCGGGTATCGATCCCAGGACCTCTGACTGAACATACCAGCAATCTACTGACTGAGGTACCCAGACACCCCACCCGATGCCATCTAAATTTTCCCCCTTATATCCACACAACTCGAGTGAACTGACAAGACGCCAGAGACCCACATTGAGTGCACACAAACTCTGTGTGACTTGGAATTGTGGTTTTCTATTAACGTACCTATAGTAACGTATATATTATGCAAGTCTAGTTTTTCAGGTAAAGCTCCCTGTGAAGCAGACTTGTAGGAACGTCAACAATTTAGTTTGTATTCCAATGGATACCATCCCATTGTGGAATCCTGGGAAACGAGAATGCGGATGCACTAGCAAAGAAGGGCAGCACTGCTACTTACAGACCTGTTACTAAATCTATATATTACTCTGTGAAAAGATTTATTAGATCTATATACTTAGACTTCAACAAACAAAATTTGATAGCACAATCTCAAGGGAAAAAATGGAACTCTCTGCATCATAATTCACAGTTAATTCCCGATTTACCACGAAAATCGTCTGTAGCTGCATTTAGATTGGCAACAGGCCATGATTGTTTGGCCAAACACCTGCATAGAATTGGGATATATCAGTCCCCTAACTGCCCATTGTGCAACTCAAACCAAGAAATGGATTCGGAACACCTCAAAATCTGTGCTTCAGTGGCTGACCATGATAATATCTTTGAAAAATATTTGAGTGCAAGAGGTCAAATGACTTTACTGCCAAACGCCTGGCATTAGAAAACAACAACAATTTAATCTAGAACTGTGTGATGCATTCATTTCAGTAGACCTCTGTACAAACTGAGGAACAAAAAGATGCGTGCATTTTTGGAAAAGTATACCCAAAAGCCAATTTCGCGTGACACAACTTTGCAAAACAATTATGTGAGACCAAATTATGATATATGTATTAATGACATCCAGAACAAACTAAAAGACAGCACTATGCTGGGTGTTCATTTCAAAGTGTGTCATGATGTCACTGTTGATGAGTCAGTGATTTGAAGCGAGTTTCAGCTTTTATGTCAGAGAAGTTGCCTATTAATCAAGGTGTTCAATCTGAACTTGAGAATGTGTACGGTATAACTTGAACGTCGTAGCAACAGATGGCGGTCAGTACGGTCTGTGTGCTACCATAACCTCTTTCGAACTGTGTTTTGCTCGGGCAAGTCGTACCACAACATTCCACAATACAAATCAAATGTTCCGTGTCCATGTTGACCATCGAAATTAATGTCAACAATACGTAAGTAATCGTCTTAACCCTCTCCCCATATCTCGACAGTAAGAAAAAAACTCACCTCAATACATGTTTCGAAACAGTTCACATTCCTGCCACTACTGGCATTACCGTACATATCAATAAGTAATCTTCAGAATGAACGCCGTACTTTCTAGGCAACTTCTCTGGCACATAGGTGATACACCTCTGCGGAAGTGTAGGAAGATTGAATTCTCTAGGCTCATCGACTAGCCACATGACGGCATACAGCGAGCTATGACACACTTTGAACTGAACACCCAATATGGGTGTCAATGGGCGAAACAACAGACTCCATCAGACGACATGTAGTGAATATAATTTTATTGTAGGGGCTTTGGATCCAGAGAGCCACAAAAAAGCCTTACCTTCTCACAAGTGAACCTATGGATGTTGTGAATTATTCCAGCATTAGTTCAATGTTTGAAAGTGCTCTGAAGTTGCTATGGCTTTCGAAAGTGACTAAGAAAGAAGTGCTCCTTTCCTTTCCTGATGCTGCACCATATATGATAAAGGCAGGGAAGTTTCTAAAAGGCTCTTACAAGAATCTCGTTCATGTAACATGCCTGCCACAGAATTGCTGAAGAGGTGAGAAGTAGTTTTCCAGAGGTCGGCAAACTAATTGCAAATGTCAAGAAAGTGTTTATAAAATCACTTCACGTGTGCACAGAAACCATAATTTTTGGGTTCGAATCCGTCCTAAAGCATAGATGTTTATCTAATGTCAATTGATGTCCTTATTGTCAATATATAAAAAGAGTTAGACATGGTGCTCAGCACACATCATTTTAAGTCCCATTGTGTCCATCTAGTGCCAAGTAGAAGAGTCAAATATGGGTCTTTGGTTAATTATAGTTGAGAATATGAAAATCCTCGAAGACGACAGAAAATGTTACCTAACAGAGAAATCACAGTAACTGACTGACATTTAATTTCACAGAGTCTCACTTGTAACAATGAAATATTGTTTAGCCAACTGTACGAAGAAAGGTCTGAACCTCACATGTGATACCAAGAAGGCACCACTTATGAGGCAAATAGGCCAGGATATAATGGAGTAGGGTGGCCAGTTTCTTTCCCCCTCCATTGCACACATTGCCGACTAGCTACATATTACACTAGCAATGAAATATAAGGTTGTGAAAATGAATACGTTTCTATGTCTCTTACTTCGTGAAACAAGTTTTGCAAAACATAAAATTACGATCATATCCAATAATACATAAAAATAGCATAATCATTCGTAATAGAAAATCACGTACGGCTATTGTTTACAATGCAAGAACTGATAAATAAAAGAGAATTTAATAACGAAAGATATACAGCATCCTCAGATTATATAAAAAGTCTACGATAAAAATGGATAAAAGAAAATTATGGGCAATTTTAAAATAAAACTGAATTCCGCAGCATCTTTCAGAAACAATGTTTTATAAAAACACAAAAATAGGACATAAAATAAGTCGTCAGAAAACATTGGAATTCAAATTCAGCTATTCCAATTGTCACGGATGTTACATTTTTATTATTTTCAAACTCTATATACTGAAATTAAAATGACTTTTATTATCTTTTATTATTATAATCAGTTTAGAAGATCAGTATAATTTTACAGGAAAAAACTTGTTGAATAAAATTTATTATTGTTGCAGAAAATAAAGAAAAGGTTCTGTCACAAATGTTAAAAGATTCGTGAACTCACTTTACACCTTATTAGCACAGTCTAGTACATACAGTCACGAAGCTTCAGTTGTTGGGGTACTATTTGTCTATGCAATAGACTGTGCCAGTACTATTTTGCATTGTCTGTAATGAGGTGTTAGTAGCATCCTAGTGGTTAGCAACTATCTATGGATGCATATTCCCTACATATTGAGCTTCGTGACTGTGTATTAGACTATTAGCGAAAAGTGTAATACATAAGTCTCTGCCTCAAGTAAAAAGAGATACATTCTCATGGTGTCCAATTAGTTCACAAAAACATAATCGGTAATTATTTTATAGGCCTAGCTGTTTCTTCCAAGTTACAGATGTTACACATGTGTTAATGTCCTTCATTTTTCTTGTTTCAAAACAACTGTGACATTTCTAAGTCAAAATATTCACTTGAACTGTAAGATTGCTAACTGTTATTAACCAAATTTACTTAAAATAAATGCCACAAAAAATATAGTATAGAGTAAAAAGTTCCTTGATCCTGGAGCTCTAAAATTAACAGTGCACACTCTCAAAATATTTGAACAATAACTCTTTGAAAAACATACATTAAAAGCTGAAATCTCTATGAGTAAGTGCTGCAAAATTTAGGGAAACAAAAAGTACCCATTACCTAGCTAAGACCACTTAGATTCTATGCCACAAAACTGGTAAAATATTTTCCTTTTGAAAATAAAACATTAGAATATTTAAATTTTAGAGCCTTATGTATGTCTTACACTAATAATAAACAAATATTTCTAAAAAGACTTTTCCAATGGAATTCCCAGTTTGCCTGAAATGGCTGAATTATGAACTAGTCTCTAGTCTAGTGATGTGGAAGCCAACCAAGAATGAAACTAAGCTGCAGTGTTTCTCCAGTTTTATTTAATATTTACAATATTATGGATTTATTAATTTGTCCTACAGAATAATCTCTGTAATGTTGACAATTAATATTTGAGGAGAAAAAATTCGCTCTGGTGCCGGGGATCGAACCTGGGTCCTTGGTTCTACGTCACTCAACTGAGTGCGCTCCTAGTATAATGGCAGTTGACACTAGACATACACGTCAACATATATGCTCAACTTGGAGTCAGACCACAAAGGGAAACACTGAAGGAGGAAGGTTCGATCCGGTGCTGTGGATTGAATTCGGCATAGCTCAGTGGTCGGAGCACTTGGTACGTAGAACCAAGGATCCGGGTTCGATCCCCGGCGCCAGAGCGAATTTTTCTCCTCAAATATTAATTTAATATTTAGGCTATATGAATTAAATGATGGGGGCCAGATGGGTAGTAAGTGGACTCGAGGACACACAGTCTGCTGATGGTTATGTGACATTTAAAAACTTGAGTAGCCATTCATTCCTACCAAGTCTGATGTATGCATGTCCTCGTCATGACCCTGGATAATGCTAAGACATGCAAGGGAGAAAAGCGAGTTCCTGACGCTATAATTGGGACCCATCAGCTAAGGGAGAAAACCCCAACAGAAAATCATTGGCCATCCAGGATTGCTGGCTGGTTGAGCTTGTGGCTGACAACCCCAACTTGTAAAAAAATTGTTACGAAATCCAAACAAACTATATAAAGAGCCAAATGGAGTAACGGTCAGCGCGTCTGGCCGCGAAACCAGGTGGCCCGGGTGCGAATCCAGGTCGGGGCAAGTTACCTGGTTGAGGTTTTTTCCGGGGTTTTCCCTCAACCCAATACGAGCAAATCCTGGGTAACTTTCGGTGCTGAACCCCGGACTCATTTCACCGGCATTATCACCTTCATTTCATTCAGACGCTAAATAACCTGAGATGTTGATACAGAGTCGTAAAATAACCCAATAAAAAAAAATAAAGAGCCAAACATCATTACAATAATAATAACTGATCGTTTGAGATGGGCTGGGCATTTGACAAGAATGGAAGACTCACGAACAGCTAAAAGAGTCTTTTTTTTATACAACCCAGGAGTACAGAGAACTATAGAAATACCGAGAGCTAGGTGGGAGGATGACATAGAAAAAGATGCTAAAAGTATTGTAGTCCGTAACTGGACTGGTAGGGCAAAAAACAGAGAAGAGTGGCGAAGACTTCTTGGCATAGCCAGGACTCTTGATGGGTTGTAGCGCTGCTGCTGCTGCTGATGATGATGATGATGATGATGATGATGATGATGAATGAAATGATAAAAGAATGGAAGAAACCGTGGGAGGAATAAATTTAGTTAATAATATAGGCTATATACATAGAAACAACCGTAGATATGCTAATATAATCAAGCAATTATCCATTTGAAATTTGAAAGATGAATTCCAAGAGACTAGCTTATATCTGAAATACACAAACAATGTGAATAATACAATCTATAAATATGCACAGAAAAAAGACCATAACATTCCAAGGAAAATTATAGATTTAAATAGATAAAAATTATGATAGGAAATTAAATTTTAGAGCAAGTAACTTAAGTACATTTTAACTATCTGGGGTGGAATGTCCCATTGGATTATGTTAAGATGTAACAAATAAAATGAAATTCCAAAATATTTGTGGATTAATAAAAAGAAAGTTGAGTATTAAGACAACAAAAGCCACTCAAAATTTTATAAAACTATGGCTGTGTCCTATTGGCTGCATGGCTCGAAAGTCCAGATACCTAAGTTATACAACAGAATATCAGTAAGCACAGATGAAATTCCTACGCAGTTAGGGGTTGCACAAAAGATGATAAAATAAGAAAGACACAAACTAGAAGCAACTTGAGATATTTGCCATAACAGATAAGTTTTTAAATTACAGATATTACTGGACACAAAAACTAAGTAGTTCAATAAAGTCAGAAAGACTTCGAATTGAAACAAAATTTATAATATTTTATAGACCTATGTCCTCGGTTTATAGTGAAAAAGGCGGACCTAGAAAGAGGTGGGCCGACATAGAAACAGGTCATACGACCAAATTCACGAAGAAAGAAACAGAAAATTAAAATACATTGTAATTAAAGAGTAGAGCAACTGTGCTGTTATATTTTGTCTTAGGTCACACATGCTCAGACAAACATTGCTTTCAACTACAGGACAGAAAAGACCAGCACTAACACACACAAAAAGAGATTATATATAGGCCTATAGTGGTAGTACAAACAACAATCCGTGGTGCTACAGCCCATGAAGGACCAAGACCTATCAGCCAGCTGCTGGCCTCACGGCCACATGCCAAAGCAGAAGTGGACGATCATCCAACCAGAATGGAGATATCGTGCGGTTAGCACGATGAGCCTCCCAGCCATTATAGCTGGTTTGTGTAACCGGATTTCACTACCTATCGTAGGTCCCCAAGTGCATCACGATGCTGAGTGAGCAACGGTCCCATACACTGGCCGAAATTTCATGACAAAAATTTCTTCCCCCATGAGGACTCGAACCAGTGCACATTCCGTAACGCGAGTCCTAGGCAGGATGCCTTAGACCACGATGCCACAGTGCGGGACATATAGTGGTAGTAACTATTGAAAAACTCAATCTGGTAGGACTATTTTTCAGACAAGTCTGCATTTAATCTGTATGGGCTGGATGTAAAATATCATATAACATGTCCTTAGAACTAGATGTACAACTCATAACAACGGAGAAGAAAATTGGTATTTAACTTTATTCTCTATTTACTTATAGCCTATACGGTGTAAAGACAAACTTAGGTTTTCTGTATGTTGTTTAGTCTACTGTCCAAAGACAGGTGTGAACCTCACAAGTGATACCATGAAGGCACCACTTATGAGGCAACTAGGTCAGGAGATGATGGGGTAGGGTGACAAGTTTCTTTCCCCCTCCATTGCATACATCGCCAATTAACTACATAGATTTCTGCATGTGACGCACTGATTTCTTCCCCCAATTTCTTTAAAATGAACACCAAAGAATATTCCTTCTAAAATAGTTATTATTACAGTAAGGTTACATAAAAAATGTTTGCCTACCGGCTACATCAGTCTATTGTGAACGTTTAAAATTTCACAGGATATTCAGTTCTTTTATTTATATGTATAAATTTATTCATAAAGACAACATAACAAAATAGACCTAGTAATTCTTATTGATGGAAAAAAAATAGACTAATTGATAAATTATATACATTTTACATAAAATAATAAATTAGTGATAGGTAATGAGATTAAGATAATCTGTAGGCCTCCTAATTCTATCTGCAAAGTGACAAACAGAATAAACTTCTTACTACAAATATAGCCTAGTCATATAGGTAGGTAGTATTTTATTTTCTATTCCGAATACTTCATTACGTAACGTAATATCTTCGATGCCAAATAATATTCAATTCAAACATTACCTACTGAACAGAATATTAAATTTATCCTCGGAATTACTGTAACTTGCCCGAAACTTATTTTGACTGTAACAGGTGGAAAACACTTTGTTAAAACGAATGAAATACGTTACTATCTACAGCAATCAGTACAAAATTTCGTTACTTCGATTTTAAATATCTTTCTACAATTAAACGACTACCTCTCTATACCATATATTTACCTTCTCACATTCAATCACTAACAGTAGCGTACTGTACTTACACTCAACATACTTATACAAATATATAGGTTATGATGCACTTCCATATTTATGACAAAAGACATAGTAAAATCTTAATGTTAATACTTTTCCTATGGACGCTAAAATGGCTAAAACGAAAGAAGTCTTTTATTAACATAAGACAATGTCAAACAAATTAACTTACTTGTGATTAGTGTTCAATTTGTCAGGACCACAGTACGGGAGTTCGCCTATTTTACTTTCATTACTGGTAACAGAAATCACTGATGCAGCAAAATAAAAGGCCACTACAATCGTTAAACTAAAAATACTAAAATTCGCCATGTAGCCACCTAAAACATATTACATTAAGAAATTCCTTCCTTCGCCTTCCGAACATCGACATTCCGTCCTCACTTCACATCCACATCCCCCTGTCAAAACACAAGCGACAAGCGACACGTGACCAACTTGCGTCTCTCATTGGTGGAGATGGAAGGTGTTGTAAGAAATGACGTGTTCACATAGTGGACCGAAATCTTCGTTCTGCGATTGGTTCCGTTGTTCCGCAAAGCTCTGACGGGGACTGGAAGTTCGGAGCAGGAATCAGGTGATAACGCTCCGTGATTCGCATACGAAACGGCCGTGGGGGGGGGGGGGGGAGGGGGAAATGGACAGGTATAGACATGTCTGTGTACGACCGTCCACGACTCTTGTATTGAATGCTAGGTAAATTGAAAGAGAACGAACAAAGCATATGCCGATAACTGAAGTAATAAAATTACTGTTAAGGTTCATTGAATAGTTTTAATATTCTTCCTTTCTCCGAATGTTTTACCTCCTCCTTTTAATATCGACTTACAATCCAAAGCGATGTAGTGGATCTTTTATACTGTATCTTTGAACCAACACCGAAGTTCAAATTGCGGTCCTCCCTCCCTGGTTATATGATCAGCACAGCAGAGGGTTACCATCAGTACAGGTTTGGCGAGAGGAAAACATCCAGTACCGTGGACGAAAGATAAATCTCTTCCAATTGATCATCCAGGGAATTGAACTATAGACGGCTCGGTTGGGAAGCACATACGCTACCCTTAGAGCCAACGGGTGGACGTTTTAATATTAATTATACCGGTACACCTTTCTTCTTCTTCAGGCTTCAACATATTTTCAGATATTGTACAGTGCGTTCAATTTAAAACCGGCCCGATAAATTATACATACGTACTATATTTCAACATAACAACCTAACATACCGGTAATATTATTAGAACGCTAATGATTGTCATTCCAGTCATGAGGGTGAAGATGTAGGTGGGAGGATGGCTTTATTTGTTCATTGTTTGTGAGTCTGTATTGGAGCCGGTTTTAAATTGAACGCGCTGTAGTACCTACGTACTCTACACTCATATGGCAGGCCCCTAACAGTATGGTCAGCACGATGTAGCCTATGTATAATAGAGCCACCGCAGAGGTGTCACAGGACAAGTATGACAAAGAACAACTACCCAGTCTCGTGGAGTGGAGATAAATCTCCGTCCACACCGAGAATAGAACATGAATAGAACCACGGATTGCTTGCTTAAGAAGCGCAAGTGTCATAGGAGCAGACTATCATTATCAGAACCGGTATTTAACAAACTCTAGTGAAATTAGAATACTGTAAAGGAATAACGCAAATTTAATATTTACTCGTACCTAATTACAGTATACTCTTGCTAATCCGTCCATTCTTTGTACGGAAGTGTGCCGGATTAGCGAGAGTGCTTAAACATTTCATTAAATTTAATGTTATAAGCTGCGCCAACAACTCCACTTGCACTTCTAAATCGATACTAGAACGTTCCACACGTGATCAACGCGTGTATGTATATATATATATATATATATATATATATATATATATATATAAGTAATATAATATAATACATGGGACCAGTGCATATTTCCCAGAATACTACTACAGTAGAAGTGATAGATAGTACATTAGAAAAAGGTCGGATTAGCGAGAGTCTAGTGTATGGGGCTTAGTTTGAAATTTGAATCCACGTGTTTTGTGTATATCCAATGACCTTGAAACTTACGTTATTTAATGCAGAGCCGTAATTGGAGTTCCAGGTTTAACATTATTTTAACTATTAGGTATACAACTGTAAGTCATTCTTATATTAGCCTGTCGTAAAATAACCTACTTAAAAAAATAG
Organism: Periplaneta americana; assembly: GCF_040183065.1. Taxonomy (NCBI): domain Eukaryota; kingdom Metazoa; phylum Arthropoda; class Insecta; order Blattodea; family Blattidae; genus Periplaneta; species Periplaneta americana. The sequence goes on along the minus strand of NC_091118.1, from coordinate 36,914,674 downwards.
CAACACAATTTATTACTTGTGTCTGCTCTGACACTGGGTCATTGTAACAGCAGGCTTTCATATAGCACTGGACATTAATACTGAGAGGAAATGATTAACCATGTTCATGTCTGGATTCGAACACAAGACAATGAATTCATTGCAGCATCAATGATGTAACTATTGTGTGCACCATAGCCAATGTGTTCAAATCAAGGTCTTATGACTAATGAAAGCACACATTTTATGAATGTATCAATAATGTGTTATTTGCTTTATCTGATAATAGATGACTATTGTAATTATCCTTTACAGATGATTCATTTTATTCGTAATCTTACGAGACTAAGTTACAACGTGGAAATCATGATATGAGATTCACTTTTGATACACACCCAGTTCGTATGGAAGGGATAGTTATCTCAACTTCTTCCAGGAACTGAATCTGGAACCGTAATTGGAGATGCTACTGCCACTTGATCTACAACGAAATACAGATTAGTTACATGGGGGGGGGGGGGAACTTCCTAATATTAATAGTTAGCGGCATCTCAAATTTAATTTTTTTTTATATTCTAATATATGCAAAGACACCTCTCTTCTTCCATTTTCTTTTCTTTTCTTCATCAATTCTTAACACAATTCTTTTTATTGGACTTTAATGCTGGTAGTTTTGTAGCAAATGATACATTTTTGTAAAAGAGTTTGTCTTTTAAGATGCTACCAGACTTCGGTGCTGTAATTTTTTAAATTTATTTTATTGGGTTATTTTATGGTGCTGTATTAACATCTAGGTTATTTAGCGTCTGAATGAAATGAAGGTGAAATGAGTCCGGGGTCCAGCACCGAAAGTTACCCAGCATTTGCTTGTATTGGGATGAGGGAAAACCCCGGTAAAAAAACCTCAACCAGGATTCGACCCTGGGCCACTTGGTTTCGTGGCCAGACGCGTTGACCATTACTCCACCGTGTGGACTCGTTGCTGTAAAAGCAACCCGAGTGGACTTATATATATATATATATATATATATATATATATATTATAAATTTTGTGATATTGATGATAGTACTGTATTAATAGTAGCAATAATAATAATAATGGATGCCACAAACCATAGAGGGCAAAGGCCAACCAGCCAACTGCTGCTTTACATCCACACGCCTCAGTAAAGGTGAACGATTATCCAACCAGTATGTGTATGTCGTGTGGTTAGCATTATGGTCTCCCAAGTCATTACAGCTGGTTCTCAGAACACGATTTCACTACCTACCTTACTTCCCTAAATTCAGACAATGCCAGATGCCCACTGGTCCCATACACTGGCCGAAATTTTTTTGAGACAATTTCTTTCGCAAGAGAATTCAAACCAGAACTCATTCCAAATTGGAGTTTTAAAACTTACGTAGCCTAACTTCAGTGAGATTAATTAAACTTATTTTTGAGTTTCTTTTTTTCACTTAAAATAATTTATTGTTGCTTCTGCATTATTCATTTAATGTTTCCTTTTTTCACTATGTTTTGAAGGTATAATAAAGTACATTTATAACAATTTTAATGAAATGTATATAAAAGCTAATATTGATGAAGCAAGATCTTTAGAGGAGGAGAGGGTAGAGTCTAAAAGCATGGCTGACCTAGATCTTCATTTTAAGATCCCCATTGTTAACTGTCAGACGCAGCTGGGAGAGTACAAATGCCTTGTGTTTTGTATTGTTGTACCTCGTTATCTCAGGCCTTGATCTTAGTCAGTGTACACAATGCGAGCTGCATGAGGGGAACTCAAAACAGCTGTGGGAGTAAGTGCTGCTTAGCAACAAAGAAATAAACAAATGCACTGTAATTTGTTCGGCTAGTTTTACCCTCCTGAGGATGGTCAGGTCAAAAGCACTTGAGATGAGTCCTAAACAGTGGCGGCTCGTGGGTATTGAATTAAGGGGGGCTGCATACAAAAATAAACCAAGCAACTTAGGTACTTTATTTAAAGATTAGTTCCATGCGCCTTATCTTGTAAGTTGTGTTTAAATGAGACAGGCTCATGTCAGTAGATTTACTGGCATTTAAAAGAATCCTGCGGACAAAATTCCGGCACACCGGCGACGCTGATAATAACCCCTGCAGTTGCGAGTGTTGTTAAATAAACCATCATTTAATTTTTTTATATGCAGATTTGAACCTTAGAAATTTCTAACTGGCGATGTTGTAGTTGGTTGTATAATATGTATATATACATCATACATCAATAAATGAAAAAAACTGAGCCAGAAATTGAATTCAGGATATTCAAGAGTACGCACCAGGGCGCTTGCCTCATTTATTGTGATGTTGTTAGATGTTTCAGATTCCATTATGGTTTGAAAACATTCCAGCAATGGCTCCTTCTTCTCATGAACAACATTTACTGTTCTTATTTTAAATCCATCTTGTTGCCCCAGCTGATGGAATTGTCTTTGAAACACTTAATCTAATACAGACTGTGTGGAGATCGAGAGAAGAAAGCAGGGATACTGAATAAATTATCAAAAAATATGGGAGCCTTTGTATTTTGTTTAGTGGCCCTTTCCATTATAAGATTCAACTGATGGGCACTTAATTTCGCATTTCTCCTGAATTGTTAAGGTACTGAACTGAATAGACTGTAAATATTATACAGAATTAAACACTGTTGCACTTGTTATACTCACAACATTAAAGAAAATGTATTTAAAACTGTGCGCTACTGACAAACTGCTGCAAATTTTGCAGCGCCTGGAAACTCTGGATTCACGGCCAGAGGCAGCAGGGAGGAGGGGTAAAACTAACGTCCAAAGCATCCGAGACGAGACTGGCAGCTCCAGGGGAGGAAATGACTTCACTAACGATTGCGTGCATGTCATTGAGAGCGAATTTTTTTTTTTAAATTCGAGCCGCTAAACAGAGACTGTATAATAAATGTATTTCACAACATAAAACGAGACAAGAGCCACAGATGTCTGGGGGTGCTGCAGCTCTGGAGTCCCTCTTCGAAAGCCGCCCCTGGTCCTAAATAGACTTTTCAGGTATTAAGACTGATAATCGAACTGTAAATTTTCACCTCTAATTTCTATTTTCTTCAACAGACGGCTTCATCTGTTATTATGATTTATTAGATGGTGTCTTCTGTTAGAACTTCACTTTATACGTATATAATGACATTTCAGGACATTATAATGATTTGAAATTGTTCGGAATATTTTAATTCTTATTAAGATTTCTTTTTGGAAAATAATAATTAGAATATTTCCTGTATGCAATACATGTGTGATGAATCATAATTATTTACAAATAAAAGTACTATGTTAAGAGGTGTAGGTAGTGAAACCTTATCAGTTGTTTGCATTACTGGCGTAAAAGCTGTAACTGGTATGCACTTCTTATCTTTGAATTCAATATCAAGGAATGCTTTGTTCTGAAAATGAGCACTTTTTAATAGAAAATTCAGCTTAATCAAGTTCATACTATACTATCCACCTCTGATTGAGGTTTTGGCTGATATGTACATCTATTATCAGGAAATACATCTCACTTGATAATCAGAGGAAGAACAATTGTTTGTTTGCATCTGAAGCAGAGTTTAAGCTAGAAAATAAATAATTGTCGCAAAAATGCACAAACATAAAATTATATTTGTGCTAATTGTGAAAAGATAAAATTAATAAAGTATGCAGAAACAAAAAGTTATGTAATTTTTTCTTGGAGTTTTATTACTTTCAATCCATCTTACCACACACTATAAATATACTTATGTAAGTAAATCATTAGACGTAGGTATGTTTAGAATCAATTACTGTTGAATTGACATACATTAAAGTAGTTATTTTATGAGCACTCTAAACATTGAAATTCTTAATGAGTAGGTCCTTCAAGATTTATTGTTAGCAGAGTGCTAACTCTTTTTACTGAAAGGCGGTTTATAATTCCAATTTTTACAAGATTCATGCAACTAAATTCTCACTCCCAATTTGCAGTATACGATGGAATTATACGAGGCGCATCCAGAAAGTAAGTTTCCCTATTTAAAAAAAAAAGAACACACACTTTCAGGAAAACATTTATTGGCAACAGGTACAGCAATGTTTCAGCTATTTTTCATCATAACCACCATCAGAACTGAGATACTTGTCGTATTGTGGGATCAACTTTTGTATCCCTCTGTTGTAGAACTCTGCCGCCTGTGAATGGAACCAGCGTGTGACAGACGTCTTCAGCTCTTTGTCGTTGCTAAAACACTCACCGGAGGACAGGAATTTCTTGAGGTGCAAGAAAACGTGAAAATCGCTGGGAGCAAGATCAGGACTGTAGGGTGGATGATCAAACAACTCCCAGCCAAATTCTGTCAAAACAGCTGCTGTGCACTGAGCCACATGTGGACGAGCATTGTCATGGAGGAGCACAACACCTGCAGTAAGCATTCCACGGATCTTTTTTCTCGGTCTTCAATCTGTTTTTTTGATAACATTGTTGCTATTATTATAATAATCGTTGACAATATTATAATTATGATAATAGAGTATCTTGTTAATATAATTATTTATCTTGTTTATACAAACTTTTTGATTGGAAGTCAAATATACTAATTATATTAGATAAATTATGTTATCTTCCTCATCAGTAAATAGAAATATATAAGAATAATGTTTTGAATGGCACGTCGCAATTTTCGCAGTGTTTCACATTAATGGTCATTTTGTGTTCGGGTGTCAGGTTTTTCGGCACCCACCTGGCACACACTTTTTTGAACAGCAGCTACTTAGTGACAATCTCATGCAACAAGGATCGCGATATCTGAGGAAAATGGCTGCTCAGCTCCGTAATCGTGAAGCGACGGTTCTCCATGATGCACTGCCGCACCAGCTCAACACGATCATCATTGATGAGGGACGGTCGCCCACTGCGCTCTTCATCATGGACACTTTGACGAACTTCAGAAAACTGCCTACACCAGCAACGCACCATCTGCTTACTCATGATGTTCGGCCCATAGACCTGACAGAGCTGCCGATGAATTTCAATTGGCGCAATGCTTTGTGCATTAAAGAACTTTATCACCAACCGAACCTCGCAGGCGGCGGGAGAAGGAATAAGAGCTTCCATTTGGGACCACTGCTGCCACGCTACTGGCACCAGGCGGGACCTGTCCGGCTGGCATATGATTGATACGTCATAGATCTGTTACGCATGCACAATTGACAAGGCTAATTACGTTTACTTTCAAGGGGAAAAAATCGGGAAACTTACTTTCTGGATGCGCCTCGTATAAATCAATGAGAAGAAATTGTTCACTTAACTTACATGAATTGCACCAACTCTTTGAAATCCATTCCTGAACATCTATTGTTTAATACCTTTTTCAACATTCCATTAGCATTTCATTTAAATTCAGGTTAGTTCAAACACATCTCTGATTTAATTTTCTCCATTACCATCTTCGTTTCTGAGGCCAATGTGGTTGTCGCATTTTTGCACATTTACATTTACATGCATTTAGAAGTCGAGTAGCAAAATGCGACTGTGACTTAAATCCTGATCTGAAATCTGATTAGTGTAATATGTAGCGAGTCAGCGATGTATGCAATGGATGGGGAAAGGAACTGGCCACCCTACTCCATTATCTCCTAGCTTAGTTGCCCCACGAGTGATGCCTTATAGGTGTCACTTATAAGGTTCCAACCTGTCTTCGGACAGTTGATTAAACAACAACTAATTATACTAACTCCTGAGTAAAACAAATTGGCGAGCACTGAATAGCCTGGCAGTAACTTCAAAAGAAGGCTATGGCTCAATGAGGGCTGTTATGCCATTGATAATTTTTGTTCAGCTGCAGCTCGTATTCCTTATTGTTGTGCAATATTTGCTATGTGTGTGGAGAAATCATTCTGCGTTTTGGAATTTCACACTATTAGGTCAGTGATTGCTGTATAAAATTCGAAAAGAACCCACCTAGCGAAAATTCAATTTGCAAATAATTGAAAGAAACACATTTTCTGTGCAAAGGAAAATCACCAGTCGCCCATAAACCTCAGAGGAAAGCAGGGATCGTGTGCAGATATGTTTTGTACTGTTCTCCAACCAGGAGATCAACCGTGAAAGGAATGTGCTTACTATTGCGTCATCTATTGGAGCGAAGTAGATAAATAATATTATCGTTATAACGTCAGTTTAAAAACCATTCGCTCTCCTGCATTTGTTATTTTCTGTATGGAGACCCAGGAGATTAACAGTGATCTAATTTTGTAACTAGGGTAGTATAAACATGTGTGTATCAATGTTATTGTTTGTGCTGTGACAGCGAGCCATTAGAGATACGAGTACCCACGTGTGTGACCTTATGACATCTTATTACATCAACATTCATTCACAGCATTACTCCCCTTCGTCTCATCCGGCAGAGACTTTCTCGTGGTTGGAGCACAGTACACAGCTCACAGAAATCAACAGCAATTTTATTGTAGACAGAGAACTGGACATGTAAAAAAACAGTGTGGCCCTCACGATCACACAACCTGACGCCATGTGACTTCTTTTTGTGGGGGTTACATAAAAAACAGTGTATTTGTTCCACCAATGCCGTGTAATATCGTACACCTAAGGGAGTGTATCATTCCAGCGGTTGATGTTATCAACAAGTCTATGTTGATACGAGTGTGGCAAGAACTTTTCTAACGTGTGGATGTGTGCCATGGCACACACATTGAACGTTTGTAGGTGTAAAAAAAAAACTGTTTGAGTTCCTTATTCGTTCTGGACTGATTTTAATAACGTAAGTTCAATACTGGGTGTTCATTTCAAAGTGTGTCATGACGTCACTGTTGTTGGGTCACCGATTTGAAGCGAGTTTCAGCTGATATGTTAGAGAAGTTGCCTATTATTTAAGGCGTTCTTCAATCTGAACTTGAGAACGTGTACGGTATAACTTGAACGTCGTAGCAACAGATGGCGGTCTGTACGGTCTGTGTGCTACCATAACCTCTTTCGAACTGTGTTTTGTGCCGGCAAGTCGTATGCAGGGTATTTGTTATCATCGGTTGCGTACGGTAACATTCCACAACACAAATCAAATGCTCTGTGTTCATGTTGACCGTCGAAGTTAATGTCAACAAATACGTAAGTAATCGTTTTAACCCTCTCCCCATATCTCGACAGTACGTATTTCCAAACAGTTCACATTCCTGCCACTACCGGCGTTACCGTACGTATCGGCACGTACTCTTCAGAATGAACGCCGTACTTGCTAGCCAACTTCTCTGCCTCTTAGATTATACACCTGAGCTGCGGAAGTGTAGGAAGATTGAATTCTCTAGGCTCATCAGCTAGCCACATGACAGCATACAGCGAGCCAAGACACATTTTGAACTGAACACCCAGTAGTTTACTCACAATAAAGTTTTTTAACCCCTCAAATCTTTACGAAATATGGTGTATATTCTACACAGAGTTCCACCACCTTTTTGTCCAGAAGAAAAGCACTGCATATATTGTATCTACAGCTATAAATTATTTATAATCGAATCCTATCAAGATATGATTAACTGAACTAATGGTCATATATATTGTCTTCTATTGATTGACTTTTAAATCCAGTTTTAGTGACAAGTTCTAAAGCAACAAAGGCATCTTTTAAAGCTGAGCGAGTTATTGGTATAATAGGTACCTAATAAAAAATGATGTTCCATCAAGAATAGTTGTACAGTACAATGAAACTTCTCTGAACAGAGACTTCTTATTAGTGAATGAAAAGTTTAAGATTCTCTATAATGAATTTACAGAAAATAACTTCTCAATATCAGACACGCACACCGTATGTATAGTAAAAACGTTTTACAGTTTTTTCACTATAGCAGACGTATTTTTATCTATTCCTACTATGGTGTAAAAAAATTATAATCATTTATGGTGCAAAAACACATCTACAAATATTAATCCAAACAATGTTACGAAGGCAATCAATAACCCCCAGATTTCTAAATTATATAAAATGTAAGTTTCCTTTACTTTCATCATATTCGTATTAAAATATGTCAGCACGTTATCTGAATCTTATTAAAGAATAATATAAAATAATATGTAATTCATATTTACCTTTCCAATATATTTCAGAATTGTATAAAAATACTAATACAAATAAAAACTGAATGAAAGTAAATACATGAAAAATCACTAATTAACTTTTCAACTTCTTTACTGTGTTAATTTTTAGGAAATTACCTGGCTGACTAGTTTTGAAGTGTTGTTCTTCATTGTCGAAAGTAGTCAGCCAGATTTCCTAAAATTAACATAGTAAAGAAGTTGAAAAGTTATTCAGTGATATATAAGTGTTAAAAGTGTACATAGAACAATGAAGAACATGAAAAATGTTGTTGTTGTTTTCTAATGCCAGGCGTTTGACAATAAAGTCATTTGACCTCTTGCACTCCAATATTTTTCAAAGATATTATCATGACTAGCCACTGAAGCACAGATTTTGAGGTGTTCCAAATCCATTTCTTGGTTTGAGTTGCACAATGGGCAGTTAGGGGACTGATATATTCCAATTCTATGCAGGTGTTTGGCCAAACAATCATGGCCTGTTGCCAATCTAAATGCAGCTACTGACGATTTTCGTGGTAAATCGGGAATTAACTGTGGATTTTGATGCAGAGAGTTCCATTTTTTCCCTTGAGATTGTGTTATCAAATTTTGTTTGTTAAAGTCTAAGTATGTAGATTTAATAAATCTCTTCACAGAGTAAAACGTAGATTTAGTAACAGGTCTGTAAGTAGCAGTGCTGCCCTTCTTTGCTAAAACATCCTCATTCTCGTTTCCCAGGATTCCACAATGGGATGGTATCCATTGGAATACAATTCTTTTATTGAGTGATATTAATTGAGAGAGCATTTTAGTTATTTGTGCTGTTTGAGATGAAGGTGTGTGTTTAGAGACTATTGATAAAATAGCTGCTTTGGAGTCTGACAATATAACTGCATTTTTAAATTTATTGATGTGGCATAGAAGATTCCTGAGACTTTCACTTATTGCAATGATTTCTCCATCAAAACTTGTTGTTCCATACCCAAGAGATCTATAAAGTGAGAAGAGATAGCACGTAACACCTGCACCGGCACCTTGTTCTCTGGAGATCAAGGATCCGTCAGTGTATAAATGAAGCCAGTTTTGTGGAGGGTACCTAATATTAATTGTCTCTAAAGACAATTGTTTTAGTATTTCACTGTTTACTTCTGATTTTAGTATTTCTTCTGTTAAATTTAGATTATATTCTATATTTAATAGAGTTAAAGGGTTTGGTTTAATTTGTAGGTTTTCTTTTAAATTCGGGATATTGATTTTCTGTTTTAATTCTTGAACAATGGATATGAAACTTTTTTGAGTTTTCAATGTACAGAAAGGACTGTATGAATGACAATTGTTTCCTGGTAATCTGATAAGTTTTTCATATTGAATCAGTGCTTTTTCTTCTATTGTCATTTTGATGCTGTTAATATTAGTGAGGAATCTCATAGAATCTATTGGAGTTGTTTTGATTCCACCAGTAATGAGTCTGAGAGCTTGGTTTTGAACATGATGATTCACAAAATATATGAAAATATATTAATTTATTACATTATATTTTTTTATATAAATTTCTGCATATCACTGCCTTACTTTTAAAATCTCGTAACTGTATTTGAGGAAACTGTACAGACCCAGAAACAAAATAACTTCTTATTCTTTTATACCCCAATTAACAACTGTCATGCATTTGTTATATATAAAATATACAAATAGTTACACACTCACGAGGTGTTATTAGAGACGCACTTTGAAAATATACACAGATTTCGACATTCGGGAAAAATTGAACTTAAGGGGTTTTAGAAGTAAGCCGATCATATCTTTCCATGACAGAGACTTCAAACAGCGGACACATTTTTATTCCTGAAAGGTGTTTGTTATTGAGAAGTTCCACTGCATTTCATCAAATAAATTACCAAGTAGACATCATTACAGTTAAAAGATTTTATTGCAGAAAAATTACATTGGAATGAAGAACTAATATGGTCTCAGTTTTATATTTCACACCTGATAGATGGAGTTGGATGTCAAATATCACATTATAAATGTAGCTAAGACTTAAACAGCTAATAGTTACATATTTCTGTATCTTATTTGCTCATGTAATGGCCACAGTTTTAATATCAATGAAACTTTCAAGAAAGAAGTTTGAAACATTTTCATACTTACTTGTAATTAAAACCTTACTGTATAATGTTCCATTCTATCTTAAAGACGCCATTAGAATAAGTATTTCTTTACACTTCGGCTTCAAATTTTCAAATAAAAATTAAATGTTATATATATTTTTTTGGTATTTTTTACTAAAATTTCACAAAGTTAATCTAGAATAAAAAAAAATACTAATTCAAAAGGATTCATTTAATGCATAAATTAACTGTAAACCTTGAGAAGTAAGCAGGTCTTGGTCTTAAAAAAAGAAAATTTAAGGACTTTTACTGGCAGTGGCAATTTGAATTTGGGAGAGGATATTCAGGTGGTAACACTTAATCAAGGTCCCTCTGTGACATTACAATAATCCCTGCAACTTCTTCTAATTAAGTTTAATAAATTATACAAAGAGATACATTTATAATTTGAGAGCAGATCAGCGCTCATGAATGCCATAAATTTATTAGCCAGGTCATCTTTATGGCAAAGGGACATTGTCCATACAATAATACTACAACTCGGTATACAGTAATATTAAACTGAGAAGTTTTGTTGTGGAAACTTGTTTGCAGAATTAAATATCTATAAAACATGTTAAAAAAAGTTCAGTCGCAAATAATCAGAATGTTGCACTCTCAAATTATAAATGTATCTCTCTGTATAATTAAACCCTAATTATTTCTTGTATTCTAAACCTGATAGCCGTATAATATAAGCAAGATGTGACCTGTATATGTGTGTGTTGAAGGAGGAGAGTTTAAATTTTCAGTTGTATGCCACCAGCAATTTTCCTTCTTTTCAATGCAATTAAGTTTATTTGGGGGTAGATCATTGCTGGTTTAGGCATATTTCGATAATATTAAGTGTTAGTACTAATTGGGGTAAAATAATTTTTCATTTATGCACTACAAAAGTACGCAAATTTAACGTAAATTTAAGGAAGATTTAAGAAATGCAGTATGAACATTTTTAGTTATATACAGAGATGAGAGAGGAAGTAAATCCCGAAAAGACTAAGTATATGATTATGTCTCGTGATCAGAATATTGTACGAAATGGAACTATAAAAGTTGGAGATTTATCCTTCGAAGAGGTGGAAAAATTCAAATATCTTGGAGCAACAGTAACAAATATAAATGACACTCGGGAAGAAATTAAACGAAGAATAAATATGGGAAATGCCTGTTATTATTCGGTTGAGAAGCTTTTGTCATCCAGTCTACTGTCAAAAAATCTGAAAGTTAGAATTTATAAAACAGTTATATTACCGGTTGTTCTGTATGGCTGTGAAACTTGGACTCTCACTTTGAGAGAGGAACAGAGATTGAGGGTTTTTGAGAATAAGGTTCTTGGGAAAATATTTGGGGCTAAAAGGGATGAAGTTACAGGAGAATGGAGAAAGTTACACAACACAGAGCTGCATGCATTATATCCTTCACCTCACATAATTAGGAACATTAAATCCAAACGTTTGAGATGGGCAGGGCATGTAGCACGTATGGGCGAATCCAGAAATGCATATAGAATGTTAGTTGGGAGGCCAGAGGGTAAAAGACCTTTGGGGAGGTCGAGACGTAGATGGGAAGATAATATTAAAATGGATTTGAGGGAGGTAGGATATGATGATAGAGACTGGATTAATCTTGCTCAGGATAGGGACCAATGGCAGGCTTATGTGAGGGCGGCAATGAACCTCCGGGTTCCTTAAAAGCCAGTAAGTAAGTAAAGGTAGTAAATGAAATAGTGAAGTGATGTAAAATGCAAAGTGAGTGAGGAGTAGGAATTAATCATGATAGGGCCTACATGTCGGTAAGGATTAAGAAGTAGAAAAGAAAGGAATGTAGTATCAGGTGGGATAGAGTATACTTACTTACTGGCTTTTAAGGAACCCGGAGGTTCATTGCCGCTCTCACATAAGCCCGCCATTGGTCCCTATCCTGAGCAAGATCAATCCAGTCTCTATCATCATATCCCCCCTCCCTCAAATCTATAGAGTATAAGAAAAATATTTTATGTAAAACAAGGAAGAGATAGAAACAGTAATGAATAGTATGTGTAGTGAAAGTAGAGACTAAACTTAACAGTAAACGAAGTGTTATGGATAGGGGAATTAGATTTAGATAGGTTTTAGGATTATAAATAGTGTCAGATAATTAAAGTATAAAATAGATGAAGTGATAAGAGAAAAGAATGGACACGGAAGGACATAGTGTTGAATAAAGGAAGATAAGTGCATGAGTCGTCCATTAAATTCCCCAGGAACAAATCCAGGCCCTGTTTGATTCCATGCCACGACGCTTACAGGCTCTGATTGCAGTGCATGGAGGCTTCACACCATACTGAAATCTCACGATCACAGATCAGGTGCAGTTCTGTAATTCTAATCATTTGTGTATTGTCATGTACCTAATCTGTGGCATCAATTTCATTTCAGTCACATGTATCCTTCTTGGTGTTGCAATTTTCACAAACATTATAACAGTAACTTGTAAAATAATCCTCACTCGTGGTAAACTAAAAGTATCAATACCCTCAGTTGTGAGATTGGAAAATTCCTCAGTCTCAGTGTGTAAAAGGATTTCCTAAGGAAATTGGTATAGTATTATTGTGTGTTATGACATTTGTATATGTGTATACATATGAAACCTAAGAACGAATACTGGGGAAAGCGACTTTTAGTCCATTCTGTACATGATGAGCATAAATGATTGCCCTAGTTTGGGGATTTTTTTATAGACAAACCGTGAATGATACAACAATGGTACTAATATTACCAAATAAGGTATCTCTCAAAGTTTTATTTGAAATTATCCACTTCTTACCGGTAGAGGACCTGAGTTTACAGAGTTTACAGAAAGGGCGACTGGTGTTGAGCGTGCATTTGTAGCGTTGGAATTTCATTCCACAAATTCCGTTATAACTGTGCAGCGACATTTTCGAGTGAGATATGATAATGATCCACGAGATGCCAAGACCATTAGACGATGGTACAATCAATTAGTGACCACAGATGCCTGTGTAAAAGAAAATCTCCTGGTCGGGCTTACATGGAGCACATTCGTAATTCCCCGAAACTTAATGTCTTCTGTGCACTTTCCAACTCCAAGGTGTACAGCCCCTTCTTTTTTCTCGAACCCACCGTGTCAGGACATTCTTACCTGGATATGTTAGAACAGTGGCTGATGCCACAGCTGGAGAGTGATAGTGATCATTTCATGTATCAACAAGATGGCGCTCCACCTCACTTCCATAACGAAGTCCGGACATTTCTAAAAGACCGATTGCCAAACAGATGGATTGGTGGTGCAGGGAGAGTCGACATGCAGATCTTGTCCGGGCCTCCACGTCCCCCTGACTTAACACCGTATGACTTCTGCCTGTGGGGGTATGTTAAAGACTCTGTTTTTGCACTTCCATTATCGGAAAATCTGCCAGAACTACGAGCCACATCATCAATGCCATCGCTGCATTCGACATGGATACACTTCATCATGTATGGGACGAACTGGACTACCGGCTTGATGTCTGCAGGGTCACAAGGGGAGCACACATCGAGCACCTATAAGGTATGTTAAAAAAACTTGGAGAGTTTCTCTATCTACTTGTATATCTAAATATTTTCTATGTTAAATCGTTAGACCACAAATAATTTTCGTAACTAGGGCAATCATTTATGCTCACACTGTATATCAGATTGACCATTCCCATGTTATGAAATGGCAACATATGAAAGCGTACAATCACTAGGACTTCCACTGTTGAAAATGATTTTATTGGTAATAACCGCTAAATGGATGTACTGCTGCAAACTATTACGCCATGCAATTTCATCAGGGTTATTACGTGACTTCTTTTGCAGTCGTTAGATGGCAGCATAATGAAATTGATAAAAGTTGTCTTGAAAGTGCATCTGTGCTCATAAAATTGTACTACATAAATTAAAATCAGATAAAATATAAATACAATTAAGAACGTTATTTTAAGTCTTGTTGTAATTTTATATAAAATAAATAAATAAAACAATATTTTACTTAATTAGAGAATAGTAAATGGTTTAGTTTATCTACAGTTTTAATCAAAGCATTCTCTACAAGATAATGAATACATAAATGTATTAATAAATAATATTAAATATAATTTTACACACAAAATTATAAAACAAAATTTAATGGATGCTACGTTATGTGATCACAAACAACGAAACGAAGTGTACATAACTACATAGAATAAAAATAGCGGCAATTAAGCGAGCAAATAATGTACACTACTTTTCTAACAAACCAATGTACTTCTGTTACAAAGTGCAAATGGACGGTCAGAGTAACAAATAAGTAAATGAATACTAATTAAAACAATTGTCTTATTTTTAAGAACTACACATTAGATACACTACAACTAGATACTACTTAAAAATTAAACTCACTTTAAAAAAATATATATACATATAAATATAAAATATGTTGGCACAGCATATGTCTTTTTACTATATACTTGGGAACAATATTCAATTTACTCTTACAATATGGGAACTGGTTAGCAGACAATGCAATGCAGATCAAGGATACCTATATAATGTATATACATACAATAAAGTTATTTACAATAATAAATACCAGTTCTATAAACACAACGTCATACTCTGTACAGTGACCTACACATACATTAACACTACAATAAATTTAAAATAGGGAACCTTCAAAGTTTGTACATTCCTGAAGTTGCCTGAGATATAGGACTCACACAACCCGTCACGTATGAATAAACGGTTATGTATCGGTAATGAGAAGTTGTATCATAGTGTACAGAACTATTGTTTACGTAGTACATACACGAGCTTACTTCCTTTCAGGAGGCAAGCAATAAATGCAGATTACACAAATAAGAATAAAATTCACAGTTTCAGTACGCTGTATACCA
This sequence comes from Periplaneta americana, assembly GCF_040183065.1. NCBI lineage: Eukaryota > Metazoa > Arthropoda > Insecta > Blattodea > Blattidae > Periplaneta > Periplaneta americana. The sequence continues at coordinate 36,899,562 of NC_091118.1, read as the reverse complement.
CATTTATATGTATATAAACTCTTCACAATTTCCAACACTCAAAAATCAAACTATAGTATGTTTTGCCGCTCTATGATGGGCCACATGTTGGCTGCTTGCTTGATGGTTGCCATGGTAACTGCCACGATATCTTGGTGGACGAGAACACGTATTCAACTGTCTTTGATGAACACACACAACAGGAGTACATATTGATACTTCTGTTCTGGTTTGACTAGTTTATTCCTTTCATTTGTGAACAAATGTTCAATGAGTTTACAGAATGAACACGAAGTCTTTCCCTGATTATGAACATTTATTACTGAAAAACTACGCTAAACACAAGGATGCGGTTTTCAGAAAATTATACCTCAACTTATAAAGTTTTTAAGCATACATTTCGGAGAATGTCTAATCAATAATCGCCAATCTGACCCCCAAATTCGAACATTGTGTTTGTTGACTTTCCCGGAGGTGTGAAAGATTGTCTCGTCCGAAAAACAAACTTGCTTAAGGTAGTCATTGCATTGTTCAATTCGTTCCAAAATATCTGCAGCAAATGCAGCACTTTTGGGAAGGTCATCTGGCAACAAATCTTGGATGATTTGCATTTTTTACACGTGAAATTGCAGCTATTTGTGCAACATTTAAATCATAGTACTCTGAGGTACGCCAAGTTAAGTTGAGGCACAACATGTCGATTATTTCGGACAGCATTCAAAAGCTGTGTGCACACCATCAAATGTCTCATCTGTCACTTCAGGTGTACCACTTCTCTGGTCTCCAACACAGCCAGTCTTTTTAAAATTTACATACCACCCTTTGATGGCTTTCATATCTGGTGGATTTCGACCATACTCCCTCTGCAAGTGTCGCTGAACTGTAATGGGCTACCTTGTTTCATGATATCACAAAACGTATTACGATTTTTCCTGCACAGACGCCATTTTGGTACTGAACTGTAATGTATTGCAGTGTTATGCATAAGGAAAGAAACTCTATAAACCAAACAATATAATTCCGTAACTTTCATTTTTCTATCTAAGTTAGTTTTTAAGTTATAATTGATCATAATCAGAGAAAGACTCAGTGTCCACCCTGACATGTGCAATAAGTACATGAAGAATCAGAAGTCGTCTGGCAAAAGAAAGCAACAAATTTTGATGTGAATTCCCTGACAAAACAATTTAATTATTTTGGGCTGATTTATTACTTTACGCTAATTTAGGTGGGCTTTGTAGGTTAGGTTAAGTTTCTCTAGATTAGTTTAGTATAAATAGTGTAGGTTAAGTGCAATAGGATAATCTATGTATGTAATGAAGGTTAGGTTATGTATGGCAGAGTAAGTTCCTTTAAACTAGGACAGATTCATTTGGATTAATTTTCATTACGTTTGATTTCTTCCATTACATTAAACTACAAATGGTTACTTTTGTTGGCAATGTTACAATGTAATATTTCTACGAAAAAAAAAAAAATGACTTCTAGTACCGCTGTGCCGAGGACACTAACATAACTCAGACATTAGGCTTGTTTGCCTGCATATTTGGAGCTGTGCTCGGACGTGAGTTCGATTCACGTTTGAGCTGATTACCATGTTAACTTTTTCCACGATTTCCCCCAATTGTAAGGCGAATGTCACGTACTCCCATGGAGAATCATCACCCTAATCTTGCCATCACCAATTTCATAGACTAAATAACCTCGAAGTTGATACAGCATTGTTAAATAACAGACCAAAAAATCGGGGTAGGCTCTATTGGAGACAAAACTGTAAGTTTTATGCGTGAATTCATTGCTGACAGAACTACTATTAAGGTAAAAATGAGCAGTGACAATCAACATCTCTTCTTTCCAGATACCCTCAAATCCAGATATATCTTCGCTGTACTGAGATTTCTGGGAGTAGCCATCTTGTATGCATTGAGCGTAAACATGGTCAGTTGTTATAGTAACCATCATGCTATATCGTTTGCTACTCAGTGCCTGCATCCATTTTGCACTGCATTTGCCTTGACATTGTGAATTTTCTTTCTTCACTCAACTTCAATCGCGAGTTTTTCCAATTTAGATTGTCAACTGCTGACTGTTGCTCATTTGATATCGTAGCTTTCGTCGTTACGAATTGACACCACTGCGAACATTCTATCGCTTTGTATTCTCGAGTTACATTGCCACATGACCCGCCAATTCGTACAACTTCCCCTCTCCCATATATCGCTAGATGACATCACCTGCTCCAATTTAAAGTCATTGATACATTGATCCTACATTTGTCGACCGCCGTTTAGTTCATTGGAATATGTTGTATAGTTTAGAAATTATGGATGTGGCAAAACTTGCCTGAAAATGTGTCACTCGACTTTCTGGGATGACACCCTAGCACAGGACCGAACTTATAGACGTTCACGTCAAAAAATTAGGAGGAACAGTTTGGTTGTGGCATATACACGGGCCTTTTATGCAGTGTCAGCATGATTATTACCTGAATTTATTTTCGTGTGTAAATTCCAGATCAAATCAAGCTCAAATAAAAAAGGTTCTCTTCATGCTCCGGTTACACATCTTGCATATACGAAGGTTAGGTTTGGTTAGTTTAGATTTCTATTAACCAAGTCCATGCATTCCGCACAAGCGCAGATAGCCAAGATGATCTTGTCGCGATCCACATGTCAAAAATTACTGCTATGGTCTGCTAAAAAGGGTTGGTGGGATTACACTGCCATCTGTTAACATCACTCCAACCATATATTTTAATGTCGTCATATTTCTGAACATGTAACTAGATGTTATCAAATAAATTTATCTAAAAAAAGAAAAAGTTATACTGATACAAATCGTTAAGTAACTTTATAATGCTTGCCAACATCAGAGAGGCAGTGAAATGTGTCATTACAGTAAATGAAAACAGAATATAAAACATTTTCCTTGATACATTCAAAAGTATTGACGTCAGACACTCACCACTCTCAATGGTCACAGGAAGGTGACTTGGTCACATGTCTTAAATATGTCAGTTGTTAGTAGGAGATTAATTCATTCTAAAATTGTTAATATATACGTGAGCAAAATGCACCTCTGGAATGATGGATTGATGAGGAACATCTCATGATATCAGGCTCATTCAGCTTACAGATCCCAGCTGAAGAGACAGTAATCTGAACCCTAGAGATCCCAACTGAAGAGGTGATGCTTCACTAGCATGTCCCGGACTCCGTCTTTGAGAGGCTGTGACTGTTCCTTCCTAGCAGGCAGCTCCCAGTCTGGATTCAAGTTGAATGCAAACTGGGAGAGAACTCGAAGCTCGCATTTGATCTGTACCCAGCCTGGGCTGTATATAAAACTCCATGGTTGATACCTGCGCAATAAACCACAAATTATAGTCACTACAACCTCCACTATGTAATTCCTTCATGAAAGCGCAACATGTATAATATGCGGCAAAACAAACAATACTAAAATTATTGCTCATCTGCTATCTATGTTTCCCTAGCAATCAGTGCTGATAGTTGGGCCGGTACGGGGCAGTACGCCATACCGTCTAAAATAAAAACTCGCTGTTATCGTACCAGAAAAAAATACAGACTCGAAAATATATTAATTATGTTGAAATAGTCTTTAATATATGAATTAAATACTATTATAGTCACAATCATGCCATGGTATGAAAGAAAAATTTCACAACCTCGAGCGGGAATCGAACCTGCGACTTCCTGGTCTCTGGTCAGGCGCTCTACCACTGAGCTATCGAGTTCGTCTCACGCCAAAGCCTCGGAATTATCCTTTCATACTGGCAACTCTGTTATAGAGTACTGTCCATAGCGTCTGATGATCTAGTCAGCACTGCTTATGGCTGGAAAGAAACTTTACAATGTAATCTTCATCTTACGATGTTTGGGTGACGTATATATGTCCGTTGATGTGACATATTAATGAATTAAATACTATTATAGTCACAATCATGCCATGGAATGAAAGAACGGACGTATATACGTCACCCAAATATCGTAAGATGAAGATTACATTGTAAAGTTTCTTTCCAGCCATAAGCAGTGCTGACTAGATCAGACGCTATGGACAGTACTCTATAACAGAGTCGCCAGTATGAAAGGATAATTCCGAGGCTTTGGCGTGAGACGAACTCGATAGCTCAGTGGTAGAGCGCCTGACCGGAGACCAGGAAGTCGCAGGTTCGATTCCCGCTCGAGGTTGTGAAATTTTTCTTTCATACCATGGCATGATTGTGACTAAAATAGTATTTAATTAATTAATATGTCACATCAACGGACGTATATACGTCACCCAAACATCGTAAGATGAAGATCTTTAATATACTTTGAAATGGAGAATATTAGCTATTTGAAAAACATTTTGATATTGGTATCTGGCATAACAGTAGTGGCTGGCATCTAGTATCCTTTGCTTAAACGCTTGTCCATTCGTTGTTTTATTGAAAACCATGGTCTGGTACTTCAGGAGTAGTTGTGATTGTTAATTTAAAGCTTGCATGCCACCGAGGTATTTCTATAAGTAATTAACGCTAACTTTATGGCATGGTGCCTTGAGAAATCTGCTACACCTGCGTAGATGTCTTCGCATAACACTAATTTTATGATGTTGCACCTCAAGAATACTCTTCCAGTAAAAGAGTTCCTAGGCTTTTGTTCCTAAAAAGTGTTGGGCCACTAGTGTCAGCGTTTAATTTCTTGCCTTATATGCAATAGTCGCTGCGATCTGGAAGGAGGTCTGCACGACGAAGAAGTAACCTTGGAAAAGAAGTGCAGTACAAGTCCATTCAGAGTCTAGTCTGACCAAGGAGATTTCAACAGTACCCCCTAAAAGTATTGTCTGTTTTTCCGCATACTGTATAAAAATGGTAAACCTACTAATATGGTATTACATCTTTTTAGAAGTTTTGTGTATGATTTATCATACAAAAATGGGCTTAAAAATAATTCACGAGGAAAAATTCTGGAACAGTGAGACTTTATTTTAACATTCCCATTTTTAAGGAATGGTTTCAGAAGTGCAGGCAAATTGTTGTAAAAACAATGTTACTGATTTCCCGATTTTTAAGAAACCTTGCTTCAAGGAAATTCCGACTTCTATAGAACACATATGAATGAATTTGCGCACAACTCGTTTTTGAGAAATTCTGACATTCGACATGGATGAGGGTCCTTGTCAATATCGATTTGCTAGAACGACAACTCCTTTCAATGTGTTACATTGGAAAGGGAAACCAGACTACTCTTTTGAAGTTTTCTTAAAAGAAGATCGATATAATTATAATGGTTATTTTACTAGATCTCAATCGTGCAAACACGTCCTTGACAGGGAACTTTGAGAAAAGTGACAGATCATTAATTGGGAGCAAGGATGTCTCCAAGAGATTCGTTAAAAAAGGTTATACTGTACTTGTCTCTTTCATTCCATGCTGTCTAGACTAGTGATGGCCGAGAAATAATGTACCAGTTATTAGTGATGCCGAAAAATAATGTACCAATTACTAGTGATGGGCGAAAAATAATGCACCAGTTATTAGTGATGCCGAAAAATAATGTACCAGTTACTAGTGATGGGCGAAAAATAATGCACCAGTTATTAGTGATGCCGAAAAATAATGTACCAGTTACTAGTGATGGGCGAAAAATAATGCCCCAGTTATTAGTGATGCCGAAAAATAATGTACCAGTTACTAGTGATGGGCGAAAAATAATGCACCAGTTATTAGTGATGCCGAAAAATAATGTACCAGTTACTAGTGATGGGCGAAAAATAATGCACCAGTTATTAGTGATGCCGAAAAATAATGTACTAGGTACTCTGCCTCAATTACTCAATTGTAACAGTTATAGAAAATAAAGGAGACAGGAAGTATATGCTACTGTGTAATACCCAGTTTTCAAGCTTTTAGTTGCTATAGTACCCCTAGACAGCTGTATTTTCTGTACCATCCTTATCTATGCGCATTTCTGAGCTTTCGGCCTGATTACTCCGTCGTATTATATTGTTAAATGAAGCACTATGTATAGTTAATGCACGAAGAACTCACCATTTCTGAACAACTTCAACACAGGAACATAAAACCTCAAGCCAGAGATGGAGTACCTGCTCGTTCAGACCCAGACACACCAAACTGCGTAGCTTAACATCCATTTGTGCGTGTGCATTGTCATGTGATAGGTTAATGGCTTGTACACACCTGTATAAGAGCTGCAATAACAATATAAATCAGTGGCATTTAGTGACAATTCAACGACAACAAATAACAACAACAATAATATTAATAATAATAAATTTAATTTTTCGTGCTTTTTTCATTTTTTTTCATTAAGATTCACAAGATCTGTAACACAGCCCTTTGGCGAGACGAATAGTCTCCTCGAAAAATATACATGGAAAACAGAGAAACGCATTTTTCTCTCGACAGCCACATACAGTATGTAGTAATTTGTTTCCACTATACAATTTTTTTTCAGCATTTTCCACATTACAGTGGTTTACCATTGTACCCACTGAACACAACTTTGTCGAGTGGGCTACTTTGTTGGACAGGAGGCAGGCAATTGAGGAGAGATGATGGGATGATAGATGAGAAATGTTGATGAAGGGGTAATGAGGATTGGAAATGAAGAAAATTAAAGAAATACATTCTATGATTTTGGAAATTCAAAAGCTTGGGAAAAAAATTAGTTACATGCAATGCTTTCCAGCACACTGTAATATACAAGGAAATGAAAAAGCCGATATGCTGGCTAAAAAGGGTTCAAAATTAAATAGAAAACAACAACTGCATTCCCTTATGAATCAATAAAACAAATACTAAAGAAGAAAATGAATGAAAGTTATTATAAGTTGATGAATGAAAATTGTAGACTTAAGGAACTTTTGGAGAACCCTAATCAAATTCCTGAATTGCCTCGTAAATCCGCTGATACCATATTCCAGCTTTTTACTGGACATGATTTTATCTGGACAAACATCTGCATAGAATAGGCATATTTCCAACACCACATTGCCCTCTTTGCCGTAACATGAAGAAATGGACATGAAACATCTGAAGCATTGAACAGCACTCCAGAATTTTCAAGATATCACCTCCATATATTGGGAAGAAAGAAAGAGAATAACTTCACTGCTAACCCTTTCGCATTAGATACACACATAACTCAATTTTTAATTATTGTAAATTATGCAAAATAAATTTAAAATCATCATACAAATGTTTAGTTAAAGTTATAAATGATAAATGTTTGTGTCTGAGGAATAAAATAACTACACTTACTAGGAAATAATGGTACCAGTAAACGTAAACTTCGAAACAAAACATAACGGTCTTCTCTTCTGGAAGGAAGTTCATAAATATTCACGCCTGCATTATTTTTATAAGTGTTTCTATTGTGGGCGACACCTCCTTCTTATAGCACTCATACACTGCACCTGTACATCAAAGTGAATCGTGAGGGAAATCATCAATGAGGGTGTAATGGAGTAGTATGAGGGGAGGCCGTTATTTTTTGTCATTGACTTTACTATCTCTAGTGTAATTTATTCCTTGATTTTGTATACCATGTTACTTACTTCTTCAGGTGTGAGTACTTTGCCATCTTCGTCTAATCGGTATGTCTTGCATAACACCAGTCTGCTATACACTGAATTGAAATCTCTTTCCACTTCTTTAGTTGCTGCCTCTTCGATGAACAGCCATGGATGGCAGGGACCTCCTGCATTCATTTAGAAATCATAATTCAACAAAATACATCACAGTTTTTGTATTGTATCAAATGCATTATCCAAGATTTTTCTAGATACAGTATTATCATTCAATCACACGTTCCTATACTGAAATGGCACAAAATATTCTATTTCCGAATAATATACATATTTTTATATATAGACTGCATCTTGATTACACAACTTTTAACACTATGTCACTTAGGAATACATTATATGGTGGTTACTTCTAAGTTTAGAAATATCTAGTTGACTAGTTTCGGCTTGGGAGCCATCTTCAGAACTGTTGAGTGCCTGCATCTTCCAGGGTCTTCACTCCTGTTGGGGATGCGTTTGCGTTGTGTAGTGTGGAGTCAAGTAGTGTGTGTTCTGAAATTCAGTTGTGTATTGAGTATTTGTTGTCAGATGTTTTTGTGTATCTGTATACAGAGTGGACCGCTTGAATGTACCTAATTTCAATTGTATGTGACTGGTAAATGGTTGAAGATAGAAACCTACAGAAACGTTTATATGAAAGGAAAACTCAACAAGTTTCGATATGCACATCACAATATCTCTACGTGAGCTCCAGCTGTCACTGTGACGATATCGAGGCGATGATTTCTTGCCAAGCACGTTGGAGCATGTCTTCTGGAATGCTCTTAATAGTCTCTATGATGCGCTCCCGAAGATAACGAAGGTCTCTGACTGGGGTGGCATACACTTTATCTTTGACGTAGCTCCGACAAAGAAATCGTATTGGCGAATTCCACTCATTTGGGTTTGTCATCCGGCTCCAAACGTTGCATTAACTGCACTTTGTATGCGTACAGTTTCAGACGTTTGTGGACAATTCGTTGCAATGTTGATTTTGGTACTTCAAGTTCCCGCGAAGCTCTTCTTAATGACTTCCGTGGGCTTCACTCATATGCAGCTTGGACATTTGCAACCATTCCGTTGGATGTTCTACGATCACCACCATGCTTCTTCAACACCGATCCTGTAGTTAAAAATGTATTGTGCCACTTCTTAATGCTTTTAGCAGTTGGAGCATCATGGTTAAACACTTGCAGATACTCCCTTTGAGCTTTAACAATCGATTTAAACTCCGCATCCCACAACACAGTTTGCGCTTTCATCTGTGGTGTCGTCATTTTGACAATCGATACAATCTACGAAAAGAAACCGAGTCTGTGCACCATCTACCAACAGGATTCGAAACTTGTTGAGTCTTCCTTTCATATAAACATTACTGTAAGGTTCTATCTTCAACCGTTCACCAGTCACATACAATTGAAATTAGGTACATTCGAGCGGTCCACCTTGTATTTTATATTGTTCTAGTGTGTTTAGTTCTGGTTTTTTGGTTGGATATGTAGAATTTCGATGTCTGTGTCTATGTTGCTGTAGCTGTGCTTGGAGTTTGTGATGTGTTCTCCATATGTGGAGGCCATAACAAATCACACAACATTTTCCTATTTCATTTGCGGTTTTTTTTTTGGTCATGTCGAGAGAGCAACAGAGTTTGGAAGTTCATTATCATATATGTTTTACAAAAATATAAGCTCATTGTACCTCTTAGCTTAAAACTTGCCTAGGAAATTTGGCCTCTTCATGCCGTGCTCCAATACCTGCTTCACTGCAGGACAGAGGGTCCCTCTCACCAGATCTGTAACTGCCTCAGAAACGCTGTCATCTCCTGCACACGAGTACTGCTTACTGCGCTCATCTAGCAGTTCAACAAATTTGGCTGGAAACCAGCCTGGAATAACACATTTACCACATGGAATCCCTGCATTACTTTCTTGCCATGCTAAGAAATTAACACACTTAAAAATTCACTGCCCTTGTAAAAAGATTAACTTACGAATTTCAGAACTAATAGCAAGTACTAGAAACATAAACTATTTAGTCTGTATGTTAGAATGCTGTGCTGTGATTGCACCAAAGCATACATATATAAGTTTTTAAAAAATTAGGAGGTAACTTTCATTGCTCATATTTCCTACTTACTTACAAATAGCTTTTAAAGAACCTGGAAATTCACTGTCGCCCTCACGTAAGCCTGCCATCAGTCCCTATCCTGAGCAAGATTAATCTAATCTCTAGTATCATAACCCACCTCCCTCAAATTCATTGTAATATTATCCTCCCATCTACGTCTCAGCCTCCCTAAAGATCTTTTTCCATCAGGTATTCCAACTAACACTCTATAAGGATTTCTGGATTCAGTCATATGTGCTACATGCCCTGCCCATCTCCAACTTCTGAATTTAATGTTCCTTTCTCCTCTAATAACAATTGTTCCTAATTATGTTAGGCAAAGAATACAATGCGTGCAGTTCTGAGTTGCGTAACTTTCTCCATTCCACTGTAACTTCATCCCTCTTAGCACCAAATATTTTCCTAAGCACTTTATTTTCAAATATCCTTAACCTCTGATCCTCTCTCAAAGTGAAGTCCAAATTTCACAACCATACAGAACAACTGGTAAATGTAACTGTTTTATAAATTGTAATTTTCAGATATTTTGACAGCAGGCTGGATGATAATAGGTTCTCAACCGAATAATAACAAGAATTTCCCATATTTATTCTTTGTTTAATTTCCTCTCGAGTGCCATTTTTATTTGTTGCTGTTGCTCCAAGATATTTGAATTTTTCTACTTCTTCAAAGGATAAATTTCCAATTTTTATATTTCCTTTTTCTACTACGTTCTGGTCACGAGACATAATCATATATTTTGTTTTTTTTTTTTTAAGGTTTACTTTCAAACCTATCTCCTTACTTGCTTCAAGTAAAATTCCTGTTTTTTCCCTAATCGTTTGTCGATTTTCTCATAACATATTCACGTCATCCTCATATTTTCAACACAGTCTTAAAAATTTTGGGACTGGTATATTACACAAGAAATAGGCTTTTTTGCATCAACACTCATTGCCGTAACTTCAACATAGATGCTGTATTTGTCCATAATTTTGTTCTTGTACAACTAACAGCCTCTCTTCAATGCTGTATACAGCAGCCCTGAGTTAGGTTTTTTTTTTTAGTTGGTTATTTAACGACGCTGTATTAACTACTAGGTTATTTAGCATTGATGAGATTGGTGATAGCGAGATGGTATTTGGCGAGATGAGGTCGAGGATTTGCCATAGATTACCTGGCATTCACCTTACGATTGGGAAAAACCTCGGAAAAAACCCAACCAGGTAATCAGCCCAAGTGGGGAAAGAAACCCACGCCCGAGCGCAACTTCAGACCGGCAGGCAAGTGCCTTAACCGGATGAGTCACACCAGTGGCTTCTGAGTTTGTGTTCTGGAATATCTGCTACAGTGTGTGCGATGAACTCATCAATTGAAGACATGAACTGACAAATATCCCAAGTCCAGTGAAGTAAATTGTTCAGGATAGCAAGGAAACTACAAAGGCTTGCAATATAAGAGTATTGATATAAATATTTGTAGGATTTAAAAACACAGGCTTAGATTCAGATTTAGGATATTCTTTTTTGCAGGATATAGCTTATGTAAAACACAACATGTCAGATAAAAAGTCAAATTAGGTCAATTTCGGACTTGAAATGTTTGTCAATTCAGGTCTTCAATTGTCGTAGCCTAGGTTTGCTAAATAACACTTTTCCTTCAAATAGTCCCACAATCAATGCTATGTTAATATCTGGTGATCTTGCAGGCCATTGACACGACCACAAAAATGATGAGAAACAACCAAACTCGTTGTCAAGGTGACAAAAAAAAATTCATTTATTGTGTAATAAGACAGTGGTAGAATTTTTAAGATTGTGTAAAAATATTAGCAATTAAAGTTACCTCTTACTTTTGAAAAACCCTATATTATCGAGTTTCTTCATACACCTTGATGTATTGAATATGCTGAAGTCGATCGAAATACACATAATACCATAATAGTAAGCCCCACTTGGTTCAATACATTAATTATATGGACTTTTCAATCCTTTTATCGTGCAAAATGCTAAGAATGTAAGCCTCCTGAGCAATTAAATTGTATCCTCATAATATTCTTAGATATGGAAGTTCTTCCTTTCAAGAAAAGAAATGTATATATATATATTTTACACTCATATACTATACCGGGTGAACCGTATGTAATGTCATTAATTTCAAGGGATTATTCTTTTAGATATTTCAAACAAAAAAAGTTTAATACAATTTTGCTCATTTTTGCTTCCTTTTCGAGATAAAGATTATTTTATGTGAAACTTTTCACAGGATATTTTCGGAAAGCCACTGATTTAATTCCCAATATGCTCAGCAAATTTAAGAGAGCAATGTATTATGATAATAAATGATTGAAAGAATTTTAGTTTTGTCCTTTGAATATGCATAAATTTGATCTGAACAAATGTAACTTTTTGTTCTGGAAAGGAATTTTAAAATGTTACATTTGTTCGGATCAAATTCTTGCACATTTAAAGGCCAAAATTAAAATTCTTTCTATAATTTATTATCATAATACATAATTATAAATTGACTGAGCATTCAAAACCTTTCCGAAAATACCCTATGAAAAGTTTCACATAAAATAACTTTTATCTCGAGAAGGAAGCCAAAACGAGCAAAACTGTATTAAACTTTTTTGTTGAAATATCTCAGAGAATAAACCCTTGAAATTAATGGCATTACTTACGGTTTAACCTGTATAAACTTAAAACGAAGTTGATGTTCTCCCTCTTTTTGAGTAAAGTCTGCGAAATTTTCTACAGACATTAGAACTTCTTAATCCAACACAAAACTATTCCCAATATGAATATAACTTACATCTATAATGGCATCCAAAATGTATGATAGGAACAACGGACATAAAAATCTCACATATTAGGAATTCATGCATTTGGAAACAACGCAAAACCACTCTAGAATGGAGTATAAGCCAAACTACATTTATACTTGCATTAAACTTACATAATAAAATTAATTTAAATTATATCTGAACAAGGAGGAGATCTTGGGTATAAGACACAGTAAATTCAAACAGTGTTTATGTCTTTACTGTCATTATGTTTTTATGTGGACACAAGATAAGAAAGTACGATCTATGTCTGACTCTGTACCAGTATGTCAGGGCTGTATGGAAATCTGAATCGTAAATGGGTATCAAATTGAGAAGCATTCTTATTCATTCTATTGTTAAATGTCATCAATTTAATAAATTTCATCAACCACTCAGTCATGGAATATAACATTTGGGATTTTTTATTACTATTGCATTATCTATAGAAAGATTAGAAATAATTCAGATGTAGATGCTATTCAAACAGACTTGAATAAAATTTATAACTGGGCGTTAAAGCATAGGATGAAAATAAATGGTTCTAAAAGTAAATCTATAACATTTTGTAAAACCCGAGAGGAAACTAGTCTTAAGTACGAATTCAGTGGTGTTGTAATTCCGCAAGAACAATGTTGTAAATACCTAGGAGTGTATTTAAACTCCAAACTTTCTTGGGGAGAGCATGTTGATAATGTTACGGGTAAAGCATGGAGGGCACTTCACTTTATTATGAGAATCTTGAGAAAGGCTAGCCCCAAATCGAGGGAAATAGCATATCTAACGTTAGTGCGACCGTTAATGGAATACGGAACTACATGTTGGGATCCCTATAGAATATACCAGATAAATTCCTTAGAAAGAATCCAGTATAGGGCAGCGAAATTTGTTAAAGGTAAAAGAGAAGATGGAAACGATACGATAAAAGAACTTAAATGGGAAACTTTGGAAAACAGACGTAGGAAAACTAGAATAACATCATTGTATAGAGCACATCTAGGTCAGAAAGCATGGGTAGACATAACGGCTCGGTTAGAAAAGCCAACGTACTATGGTAGGAACGATCATGATTTTAAAATCAAATGTAGGAAACAGAAAACGGATGTAGGTAAATTCTCATTTTTAAATAGAACTATAAATGATTGGAATGACCTACCTGCAGCAGTCTTTGAGGGCTGTCCTTCCTTAAGGAGATTCAAGAATAATTTAAAAAGTTGTATATAAAGTGAAAATTAAAATTAAGGTGACATTCAACATTTAATTTTTTAAGGTGACATGTATTTATCTAGGCTGACGAGTTTACTTCCTTGGCTTGAATTGTAAATTATTTAAAAATAGCGTATAAGAGGGCCTTAGACTAGAAATGTTTAGTTTAAATGTAGTTCTGTTTATAAGTACAGTATGCATAAGGGTGTAATTATTTGACTTATTTGAACTGTTGTATCAGTGAAGCGAGGTGAGTCAGTGAAGTTATGGTTTTACAGTGCAGTGAACAGTTCCGATCAGTGATAATTTATAGCGCCAATGAAATGTGTTCTATAGTGTCAGTGAAATGTGTTACAGAGTGTCAGTGAAATGTGTGCTAAAGTGTCAGTGAAATGCGTCATAGTGCCACTACAGGGAATGAGATGAGAGTAAAGTGAAAGACTATTGAAACTTATGTAGGACCTATAGATAATTATGTAGGTTGTATTGTAAAATTAGGTATTTTATTTTATGTTTTATTATTATTGTGTTAAATTGTATTGTGTATTATTATTGTATTGTGTGTAAAATTGTATTGTGTATTGTAAATTTTATTGTGTATTGGTTATCATTTTATTGTGTATTGTTAATATTGTATATACCACTGCCACCAGGTGCTTGCCCACTTGCAGTGTAAATAAATACATACATTACTGCTGTATATGTTATAACTAGGATCTCAGCCTTATGTGAAAGCCCATAGAAATAAATCGCATTTCACTGCTACCAAAAGCGTGTGTTCACACAGTTAAAAACCATTAAACACACCGCCAAATGGTATATGTAGGCCACTAGTGGGACTTACCATCATGGCAGCCATGTGAAATAATTTGGTTTCACTGCCAACATCTTAAATCAGAGTTTCTCAAACTACTTAGCAAGTGTAATTCCAAAACATAAAAAAAAAAACTCTTCTGCAAAAAAGTTTATAAAGCAATGTTAATAAAATAATAATAATAATAATAATAATAATAATAATAATAATAATAATAATAGTAATAATAATAATAATAATAAAAATAATAATAGTAATGATAATAATAAAAATAGTAATGATGATAATAATAATAATAATAATAATAATAATAATAATAATAATAATAATAATAATAATAATAATAATAATAATTTACATGAGGGACTAGTTCAAACTGATAAGCCTATTTCTTTTGCTCAAATTTAATTATTTTTATTTTGGAATTCCCTTAATATGGCACCACGAACCCATGGGGGTTGCGATACCCAGTTTAAGAAAGACTACCTTACTGTAAGCTTAAGGTATCTATTTAATATGATTGTACTTTTGGACTGTGCCATGTCTATAATACTAACCTCGCAATCCATTCAATTCGCCAACCCAACAATGTTCATCTTTCTGACTGATTATTGTTATGATATCATTTTTTCGAAAGCCGAGTTCATCATCGTCATGCCGCTCAAAATCTGTTAGAAAGAGAAAACAACGCATTATAATGGGCACTATGCTGTGTGTAACACAGTTCACTATATGTAGGGATTTAACATTAATACTATCTTCCCTGTATGTTCTGCAAGGAAAGTTTACAAGAAAAAATGCTAAAGGACTAAAAATACATCGAAATGCACTAACAACTATTTTATTTTCTTAATACGTTCAGACAAGTTAATTAAGTTTAATACAATTCTAAAATGTAACTTCATTTACGTATTTTGCAAGGGAGGTTGCCACGCCATAATAAGATGAGGTTATATTTTCTAGGAATGGTCACCTCGCCATACTCTTCAGCCAAGCACATTGGTTCTAGCACATGATGGATACTCACGGCTACCTATTAACTCTACGTGGATTGATAGACAATAAAGGTGTTGCTAAACTTATCTAAACTTGACCACACTTCAATATTCTGCACATTTTTTGATGTGAAAGGTGAATAAATAAATAAGAACATGAATAAATAATTAAACAGAGTCAATAAATGAATATACAAAATAAAAAATGTAAACAAACAAACAAATAAATACAGTATATGCAAAGGATATACAAGGTGTTTCAAAAGTAAGGCACAACCGTAATTAAAATTGAATGAAACAATTTGAGACAGAAAGCTAAAAAATGTCAAATTATGTATTGTACTTACTTACAAATGGCTTTTAAGGAATCTGGAGGTTCACTGCTGTCCTCACATAAGCCCACCATCGGTCCCTATCTGAGCAAGGTTAATCCACTTTCTACCATCATATCCCATCTCCCTCAAATCCATTTTAATATTATCCTCCCATATACGTCTCGGCCTCCCCAAAGATCTTTTTCCTTCCAGCCTCCCAACTAACAGTCTATATGCATTTCTGGATTCGCCCATACGTGCTACATGCCCTGCTCATCTCAAACATCTGGATTTAATGTTCCTAATTATGCTAATTATGACAGGTGAAGAATACAATGCGTGCAGTTCTGACTTATGTAACTTCCTCCATTCTCCTGTAACTTCATCCCTCTTAGCCCCAAATATTATCCTAAACACCTTATTCTCAAACACCCTTAACCTCTGTTCCTCTCTCAAAGTAAGAGTACAAGTTTCACAACCATACAGAATTGGTAACATAACTGTTTCATAAATTCAAACTTTCACCTTTTCTGAGAGCAGACTAGATGACAAAAAGCTTCTCAACCGAATAATAGCAGGCATTTTCCATATTTATTCTGAGTTTAATTTCCTCCTGAGTGTAATTTATATTTGTTACTGTTGTTCCAAGATATTTGAAATTTTCTACCTCTTCAAAGGATAAATTTCCAATTTTTATATTTCCATTTCGTACAATATTCTGGTCACGAGACATAATCATATACTTTGTCTTATCTGGATTTACTTCCCAACCTATCTCTTTACTTGCTTCAAGTAAAATTCCCGTGTTTTCCCTAATAGTTTGTGGATTTTCTCCAAACATATTCATGTCATCCGCATAGACAAGCAGCTGATGTAACCCATTCAATTTCAAACCCTCTCTGTTATCCTGGACTTTCCTAATGGCACTAGAGCAAAGTTAAAGAGTAAAGGTGATAGTGCATTTCCTTGTTTTAGCCTGGAGTGAATTGGAAAAGCATCAGACAGAAACTGGCCTATACGGACTGAGCTATATGTTTCACTGAGACACATTTTAATTAATCAAACTAGTTTCTTGGGAATACCAAATTCAATAAGAATATTATATAAAACTTCTCTCTTAACCGAGTCATATGCCTTTTTCAATCTGTGAATAATGATGTACTGTGCCTTTATACTCCCATTTTTCTTCAATCTCTGTCAAATACAAAAAATCTGATCAATAGTTGATCTATTACACCTAAAAGGAAACAAATTTTGTACTGTAGAAAGGAATATTTTTATCAAAATAAAATATTTTTGTGACTATTGTTATGCAATTTACGTCATCAAGAACATTTTTAAATGTCACTCTATAGTTTTTTAATATAATCTGAAAGAGAATACAATTTTTTTAATCAAAATAAAACAAGGTGTTCTTAACAAAAAATTATCTTTTTTATGTCTCTATGTCCACATTCTCTGAATTTTTGCTTCTATACTACTCAGTTGACTGAGAAATAAGTGGCTGATTTGGATGAGAACTTGAATAACATAGTCGCAAAAATATTTTATTTCGCTAAAAATATTACTTTCCAAATATAAGGTTTAACATGTCTGAGCTTTTTGTCAAAAATCTCCTCTTAATCACAATTATGCATTACTTTTGAAAAAAACTCTGCACTGATAAATAAACTAAAATACATAAATAGTAAGATAAATAAACAAATGTAAACAAGTAAACAAATAAGTAGGTAAATAAATAAATCCAAAGTTACAGTACCGGGAATCAGTTCTTTCAAAAAGATACGTTTTACCAGATCTGAAAGATGAAGCTATTTCTTGCCCTGCCTTACAAGAAGGTCAGTGAAGAATGGCTTATGAAACATGGTTTCAAGTTATCGACTATTGAAGTCTCTAATTCGTACCCACCGAGCAAGGCCTTCGCACGTCGCTTTCGTGTACGAGAGACATTGACATAGTTATCATGGTCGTGTGCGTGACTCTCCATGCTGTAATCTGGTACCAGCGCCACCTTGCTGAGCTTTGGATCCATAGACATGAAATGACGTGCTACCTGCAGAATTGCTTCGCGCAAGTCTACGAGTATTTCTGTGGGAGAGAAACAATGCAATTACAAGCAACGCAACAGCTAAAGAATATGGTATAGTATAGACAGATAAACTTTGGGAAGGCCTATATAGAAATTATCTTCAAATAAATTAAACAGTATTTTTTTAACCAATCACTGTATTTCTGTGGGAGAAAAACAACGCAATTACGTACAAGCAACAGCTAGAAAATAATGTATAGTCAGATAAACTTTGGGAAGGCCTATGTAGAGTGAGGTTAGTTGGGGATGCTCAAGTTTTTATCCAGAGCTGGCCTGGCTATCAAAGCATATATAACAGACTGGCCATCCCCATGATAAAAATGGTAACATGTGGAAGGGAATAACCACCAGGATCGCCTCTGTCAATTGCGAATGACTGCTAGACGGAAGTACAGTCGTTCCATGCAATTCAAATGAGAGTTATAACGTGACTTCTTTTGCAGTAGCTAGATGGCAGCATAGTGAAATTGATAAAAGTTGTTGCCGTCAAAGCCTATAAGGCTGAGCAATCCTCTACTATTCAATATTACATACTAGAATGTCAATATGCAGAAGGAAGAAAGGATAGATTTAATGCACATTTCATAAACAATCTGTGGTGTTCGGGTAAAGGGGAATAAGTCTTTTTTTAGTGCAGATGGAATTTTGTTCCCCAGAGGAACACACAAGTTAAATTATACAAGTGAGTTTGCAAAAATAAAAAGAATACTAGGAGTTGATATGTTTTATTTGTGTAGAAAATTATTTTCAACTAGCCGTACCCGTGCACTCCGCTGCACCCGTTAGAAATAAATATAAAGTAATTACATAATTAAAATAGGACATTTGATCCAGGGAACATTCGTGTTTGATAGAAGGATAAATAGTTTATTATATTACTTAATTTAAATTGTATTAAAAAAATTAAAATGCGATCATTTTGATCCAGAGACCACTCATTTGGTCATAAAAATTATTTTAGGAAATACAGGAAACGAATGCCTATCAAGTTTTCTGTGCATAAGAAGCTATTTTAATCTTACCTGTCCTCGATTCACTCAGAAGTTACTGTAATAACATTATAGCATTATGTCCATCTAGAGAAACTACACTTTCCAATGGTGAATTAATAATAAATTATACAAATTGGTTAAATTAGCTTCCGATATTACTTCATACAAACACAGAAACATTCTCTGTAGGCTATCGTATGTTTCATAGCTTTCGATTGTTGATGTCCAAGGCCCCTTACAGACGAAGTCATTTGTTTTTTATTTCATTACACCGCCTTAGATGGCATTGTTATTGTAATTTTGAAACTCATTTATCTCATTAAATATCAGTTCTATAAAAATTTTGAATGGAATAAAACTTACCGGAAATTATTTTTAAAGAAGCTTTTGTTATGTAATATTTTTCATGAAAATTAATAATAAGCGAGATATTTCGATTTATTTAATTCAGGCCTCCTTATAACTCCGCTTTTAAATGAAGTATTTTGAATGCCATATAGCCTAAATTCTAAGTTACAACGAACTTAATTTATATTCCAATTTTCATATAAACCGGTTCAGCCATTATCGCGTGAAAAGGTAACAAACATCCAGACAGACAGACAGACAGACAGACATAAAAACAAAAATTTCAAAAAAGCGATTTTTGGTTTCAGGGCGGTTAATTATATATGTTAGGATCAATTATTTTTGGAAAATCGAAAATTACCAGAAAAATTTCGGCTACAGATTTATTATTAGTATAGATAAGGGTCCAAAGTTTAATTTTCATTTATCTCCAAACTCATTTTTATGACTTATCTCCCTTTACCCAAACAACACACTTAACATTATTTTGTTCCTTGTTGATACTGCCCTTCTCCTTTATGTTTCAGGTTCCCAGTAAAATCGATGAAGCAGGAGAAGAAGAATTAAAGATAGACCAGGGGGAAACAATGTATCATCGTTCTTTTTATGAAACCTCCTAATTAATTAATTAAATGTCAATACACTGATACTCGATGGTGCCATTTATGTTCATCTTATTCACTAATGTTTTCTACCGAATTATTTCATATTCTTATCTACACTCGTTGACTTTTAATTAATTTTTTCTTCCTCCTGAAAAATTATTTTCTGTACTGTCACATAGCAATTTTCCATAAAAACAACGACATATAAATAAATGAATTTGCTTTGTTCCAATGGGTTATGCATGCAAGTTAGATATAGTTGGTTGGTAGCCAATGCTCTGGTATCATAGCAATAAAGCCATCAGCTTTCTTGCAGATCAGTATTTTTCTGTGATGTTTAGATATAAGTTTGTTTATATTATGTGTTATATGTACAGTAATTATTCTTTTGTATTAATGATGTCACAAATACTTGTAATTCCTATGGCTAATAAAAATCTAATCTACACTCACCAGTTTGGCGAATGTTTTTTGATTTGATGTCATCTTCGTTTGTCTCATCTCCAAATAAGAGGAGCTGTATCACTGATTTATTTTTCTTGACTTGCCGTCTGGAAATAAATAAAGAAAGTATAGATATTAGTATTCTTTACATCCAAAAAACAGAAGACAGCAGTTTGAAAGAAGCTTAAAATCACTCATTTACAAAGTAGCTCATATTTATTGGTTGGTTTCTAATCATATATATTATGTTCTATTTTACATCACTATGGCTGAACTGATATAAGGTTACTAGGATAGCTCAGACAACAGCGGGTTTGAATCGCGATCTGAAGCTGTACTGGGGCATGGTTCGATTTCAGCATGTGTTCTTATCGAGATTTTCCTCAATTACAACGCGAATGTCAGACAATTCCATGGCAATTTTCAAACCCATCTTGTTAAAATATACGAAATAATCTTGCTATTACCAATTTTACAGATGCTGAATACCTCCCAGCTGATACAGAGTACGAGAGTAGGGTTGTTGTTTAGTCAACTGTCAGAAGATAGGACTGAACATCATAAATGACACTAATAAGGCATCACTCATGAGCCAACTAAGCCAGAAGATAATGTGGTAGTGTGGCCAATTCCTTTTCCCTTCCATTGCATACATCACTGACTAACTACATATTACACTAACTAGACTTCAGATGCATACAAACAATTGTTCTTCCTCTGACATATTATCAAGTGAGATGTACTGCCTGATAATAAATAAATGTACATATCAGCCAGAACCTTAATCAGAGGTAACAGTAGGTTTAACAGATTAAAAATCAGAAACTTAGGGCATAAAAAAAGGGGGGGGGCATTTTATAAAAAAAAGTGTTGCATAGATATTTGTTAGACATGCATGTCTATTTCCAGGCAAAGATGCTAACTTGTTGTAGGTAAATTATACATTTCAAAAGTATTAAGCCAGTAGTAGTGTTCAGTGCCATTCAGTAGTGTTTTCTTTGTATTTTCCGATGCACCAGTCACAGCTGGAAGTTTTTTGTTTTCAAAATAATTATGAGGGCTGTTATTTTCAACCTCCAATAAACAGCCAATAGAATGGTAGGAGGCAGGGATGCTCAGAGGTGCCTGCGCATCTCCCCCACTACAACCTCTGCCACTTCCAACGTCATTACGCCATTTTGAGCTGAGTTGCGTAGTGTAATTCGATTTCTTCAAGCAGAAGGGAATAGTACAGCGGAAATTCATCCAAGAATGAGCCGAGTATATGGTGAAAACTTTGTGAGTGATGATGTTGTACATGAATGGTGTAGGAAATTTAAAGAAGGCCAAACCAATGTTCACGATGCAGGGGGACAAGGACGCAAGTCTGTTGCAACAGAAGACAGTATTCAACGAGATGACCAAGTGGTTTGAGAAAACAGAGATTTACTATAAGTGAGTTGTGTGTGTGGAATTTCCTAAGTTTCAAGATCATCTGCTTACACGATTGTAACAGGACACCTACGCTACAAAAAACCTGTGCACTCAATGGGTTCCAAAGATCTGTCTGATGACCACAAAGGTCGCCGAATGGCATCAGCGCTGACGTTCCTCACTCATTATGAGGCTGAAGGTGAATATTTTTTAAATCAATATTGTGACTGGAGATGAGACTTGGATTCAATATGTCACTCCCCAAACAAATCAACAGTCACAACAATGGATGCACTCAAACTCGCCAAACAAACCGAAAAAGTTCAAACAAACCTTAAACAACAGGAAAGTTATAGCTACCTTGTTTTGGGACCAAAAATGTGTGTTGTTTGTTGAGTTTATGGAATCGGGGACTACGATAAATGTAGCTGTTTATTGTCAGACTTTACGACGACTGCAGAGAGCCATTCAAAACAAAAGAAGAGGCTTGCTGACTTCTGGAGTTCTTCTGATTCATGACAACGCCCACTATCACAGTGTTGCTGTAACCCAACAGCTTCTTCAGCAATTTCGATGGGGAGTGTTTGAACACCCAATGTATAGCCCCGACTTAGAACCGAGTGACTTCCACCTCTTCCCTGAACTGAAAAGTGGCTAGGAGGGCAGAGGTTCCAGACTAATGAGGAGCTTAAAAACAACATTAAGGCCCATCTCAACTCACTGGCAGCAACATTCTATGAAGAGGGGATTGGAAAGCTTGTCCACAGATACATTTGCCTCAATCTCCATGGTGATTATGTCGAAAAGTAACCATGTTTGTACATAACTTTTGGTAATAAATTAATTTTGTTATTTACATTGTCTTTTTTGATGGCCCATTGGGGGTTGAAAAAAAAAACCAGCCCTTGTATGTGCGAAAACCACTATAGCTCATATCTTGCAAATTACACTGCAAGAATATAAGTTATTACTGTCCTTATTGCATTGTTGGCATAAGCAAATGGATTGGTCTACATTGGTGTATTGCATTAATGAGAATGAGAAGCTTGCATACCTATAGCACATATTATACAGTGAGTCCCAGCTAACATTTCTGGTGTTTCTGTTAGCCGATGAGCAGCATGTCCCCCCCCCCCCCCTCCTACTGCCACTGCTTGCATCTGCAAATTCATGGCTCTTCACTGGATTAAAACTTACATACCACGTTACAATAAACATTCAGTACTCTCCACACAGTAGCTGCTGGAAGTGTTGCTCATCTTCTACTGTGAGTTTTTTGTTTTTCATTGGGTATATTGTTTACTGCACAAACCAAATGACTGCACACCTTATTACCCTTTTGTTTACTGTGTTTCCGATATGATACTGTATACCCAATAAGAAACAAGCAAAGAGCTAACATTACAATACCAATTTCGAAGTCCTTGATTAGTATAAAATTTAATTTTAGGACTCATGTTTATTATACTTTTTTTCCTTGTTTTGATATATATTGCCACCTCTCAGAATATTGATTTCTTCTAATGGAAATCACATTGTGATGTTGTTGAGCAAGTACTCATATCTCTGAAGACATTAATTTTAGGACCCATGTTTATTATAAGCTTAGACTTTGTTTTCTTGTTTTGATGAATACTACCACCTCTCAAAATATTGAATACTTTTTCCAAACCCCCTGTATAATATGTAAATGTATAACAATAAGACTGATATGCACCATCTAAATCACTCTGATCTAAGCCTAAGCTAAAACAACGTAACAAGAAAATCAGTATACTTACATCAAGAATAATGGATTCGGAACATCTCAAAATCTGTGCTTCAGTGGCTAGTCATGATAATATCTTTCAAAAATATTGGAGTGCAAGAGGTCAAATGACTTTATTGTCAAACGCCTGGCATTAGAAAACAACAACAACATCAAGAATAATGTTAATTGCACTAGTCCAAAAGTTATCTTACTTGATTCTGTTCTATAACACTAAATGGAGTATGTAGTAGTTATTACACAACAGTGGGAAGGCTCAAATTCCAAAGGAAGGAAAGTAATGACATTGCTGTCTTGATTTAAAAGTGGCAAATGTTGACAAATTTACTTACCTGTACATTTAAATGATTGTTCTGGTACTACCTCGACAAGTACCACTAAGCAATCTACTTTTTCATTGTTTTCATTAGTAGAATAATTACTGTGTAGTAGATCTTTCTACATCTTTGTAATAAGATTATTAAGCAACTAAGAAGAATTGTTTTATTTTAACAGACACTTCCATTTCAATTGTTTCACTACTGTTACTATGGCAAATTAAATAACAGCAAGTCAAGCTATTTTTGAATGAACATAGTGATGAAATATTAACCAACATAACTACTTTCGACACTTCAGTTTTCATATTCAATTCGTTTTCAATACGTATCAAAAATTACATGAAGACAGGGATCAGGGGGGATCGTATTCAGGATGGTAAAGGTATTCAAATCAATTTGAATACTACATGAAAACATAGTAAATATTAGGGTCTTACATGAACCAATGTTTTGAATTTCGCAAATGTATCTATTATAGTTTAAATGAATACAGGGAAGTTTCCTAGTAACCGGTACTCATTACATAAGCAGTTAAGTCAGCCATTGTTGCATATACATAAAATATGTATATTTTCCCTGGACCAATCACATCTAATAACAAACTATTAAAATTCTTTTCAGAAAGGAACCACTGTGTAAACACAAAACGACTTATGTAATGGGTACCAGGTACTAGGAGATTACCGAATACAGTATTACATTCAAAATAGATACTGCAGAAGTGCAAAAAAAAAAAAATAGCTGCGGTGAATATTTAACAATAACAAAAAATAATGAGCAAGAGAAAGAAAATTAGTGTTGTGTAAAACAAAGGCTTTTTACGAACGTAAAAAAGTTATTATAAAATGCCTACTTTAGCACCATATGTTAATATACATGTCACCAATATGTGGCTACTAATGTGTATAATAGCATTAACGAATTACAAATGAGTGGAGTGCAAAAATATCTAATGATTTGATTTACATTATTTCAAAATTAAAATGAAGAAGCAATGCAAATGTACATATTGTAGGGAAGGTAGGGGGGATAATTTTCTGAGTTTTATTTCAATAAAATTCACAACTGTTAATATAGCAAGTAAAGCATTTATTAGAACAAGAGGAAGCAATAATATCTATAACAGCACTCATGCGAGCATAGTGGACAGTTAAACCTTGCTGGAAGCACAAGAATACAACATGCAAAACTCAATACAAACAATAAAACTAATATTCCAATTACTGAAAACAAAAGAAGCATTCACTTGACTTTGCAAGAAAATTATAATGGCCTTGAAATCTGTTCTACTGAAAAGAACAATATTATAAAACTAATATTTTACAGCCTAGACTCAGGGAATGATATTATGAAAACCTAATTTTACGCTTTAAATGCTCATTAATACAATCACAGACACAAAATACGAAATCTAACTTGGTGCAGGTTGGGGTTAAGAAATTGAAAGGAGTTCAAGATCATGTTTCACCACATTAACTAGTCCTTCAGATCAACTGAGGTGATAAAAATAGAGGTATCATCACGTTTGTTCACAGGTGTAGTGCCAAACATCTGCTTTCTTCCCAAACTCATAAAAATAAAATAAATCTTAGACCATGTTTCCAGCATTTGTTTTATGATGCAGCTATGCTTTCTGAATTTTCAGACTTTGGTAAACATTATATTGGGTGAAAAATTAATCTTCTGACCAGAAAGTGACAATTTTGGCTATTGGGGGACACCCTTTCACAAGCCGGCTATGGAGACAGCTTAGTAACAGCAATTCGACAACCCACAAAAATTGTTAGTGTAAAATATTATTAAATATAAGCGATTGGCAGCCTTGGAGTGCAATTGACACAGCACCAGCTTACAATGACTGTAGACCTGGGTTCGAATTCCAGTGATTGCGGAGACAAGACAAAGTTAAAGTTCCTGAGGGTTTTCCCTTTTTCATCATTCCGTCATATTCCATTTCGGTAGGAGAAAAACGCACGCGCACACACACGCACACACACACACACACACGTGGGGGAAGGGAGAAGATAACGTGCTCATCGAAGAGGAACTTTATGACATTGATGCTAATCTATAAAATTCGTCTATGAAAATATGTCACAGTCTTTGCATAACAAAGAAATTAAAAAGCATAAATTGTAAAGATTTCTTTACAAGTATTTAGAAGGGTAACTTCTTAAAGAAAGCCAAGAATGTCTACATGTGAACAGGCAGCTTTCAGATATAGAGCGTGAATTCTGCATTCTTACAGCACGTCAGAGATGCAGAAACACCCAATGTTTTCATTACGAGGGAAGGCAAAGACAAGGAGACTTTCTGGTGAATCCATTATCAGGAATTTTCTCTAGGACTGGATTACGTTGAACACGGTGAAAGCATCATATCAATATTTCAAACAGTTGTTCTCATCAAGGTCAGAGTCTAAAGATTATTTAAGTTTCATGCTTGTGTTGTTAATTTTGATTTCAATATATAGTGACTTCAAGCTAGTAACCAAGAAGAACTGATTCAAGAATGAATGCTGAAACTATGCTAGCACTTTATAAATAACCTCCCTGTATATAAATTTAATTTTATCAAATTATTAAAAATATTCTACTTTTAGTCATTGAGATCATTTTTTCTACCTTCTCTAATATAAGAATATTACTTCATCTTCCAAATTTATTAATCACAAGATATTCCCATTTTCTTTGTTTACATATTCTTTATTTTATTTGAACCACTGCCTGCTGGATCGCGTCCTATGACTGCTTACACTGCCTGCTCAATCAAAGTTATTTTGCCGCTATTAACATTGTCACTAAAATACACACATATCCTGAAAATGTTAATGGCAGTGTGCACTACCTACCAGCTAGCAGCAAAATAACTTTTTTCATTATTCGCACATAAGCACTGATTGGGCAGGCAGTTTATGCAGCCATTGGATACGATCCAGCAGGCAGTGATTTGAACTATCACTACACCTTTTATTACTTTCGGCAATTTCTTGTTTGATTAAGAATAATCTCTGCTCCATATGACTATCCTGTGTTACTATTTTGGCAATATAAGAGTCTACAAATCATATCCTTCTGGCTGAGAAAACAGTACTGGGTTCACTAGCATTTTCTTCTAACCTGATTGCACAGTCTGGTTGTCCGACTGATTCAACAACCTGTACTCCTGTATTAGTGTTTGTAGGTTCTTTTAATTTGTTATATTCAACTGCAGCTAAGGTAACCTCATTTTTGCTATCTAGATTTCTTTCATTCTTCTCTATGTCTACTACGTCGTGTTTTTCTTCTACCTTGTTTTGTGTGGATTCTATCAACTTCGTGCTTTCGCTTAATATTTCTGTAACAAATTCGTTTAAATTTTTTTCATCTACTGCTTCTGCATCTACATCCATGATAGCTTCAACAACACATGTCTGAAAGTCTTCTTCAGATCTTACAGTTTTTAGTATTGGTGGGCTATAATTCACGTGAATGTAAGGTGGGATTTGTTGCGATATGGATTCATTATCATTTTCTCTGTCAATGTCATGTAAGTCTGTGTCCAGGGATTCTGTGTTTAATCTCTGTACAGATGAAGTGTTTCTCCATACCACCATCCCAGCAGAAGCAGAATAAGAGTAGCCACACCAAAAAGCAAGCATAGAGCGAAAAAAGTGCCAGACTCCGCTAACAAGTCCTGACCTGCTGAGGTGCTGCTTTGGAAGGTTGGGAGCTGCTTCAGGGTTGCCAACCAGAGCCCCTCGATCGGCCATCAAGTATGCCAAGTGACGCCGACGATGCGTCTCCATCACCATGTCATTCAAGGAAGCTGCTACTTTGAATGATACCTGTGGAGTTCAGCACAAAAATCTATCACGTTATGAAATAAATAATACTCATATAGTCACAGCCAGAAAGATATATCTCTTGAAATGAATGCTATCTTAAGGTATGGTCACATGCGCTACTTCTAAGCTGTGTGCAGCATGAAAAAGTAGCGAGCAGCAGGTTCGGCACTGCTACTTTTCGGGTTGCACCATTGTTCATGCATTGCAGTACGAGAGTTGCACAGTTTTTTGTACTGCAGCACTGCAAAAGTAGCGACATGTGACCGTACCTTTAATCTGGATATACAAGATGAGCCAAAGAACATCTGTTTTTCTAACCATTTTTAAGTCAGTTATTTACTGACATTGTATCAACTACAGTAATGTCTCAGTATAGGCGGACTTCAGTTCAGCGCAGTTTTCAGTTTTGCATACATATTTTAAATCTCTTACTAAAATCCCATATATTATAATGCAAAGATATTTCATTTTTACGTTATCATTATATATGATCATTTCATTATTACATACGAAAAATTTTGAAGCTAATACATATTTTTTTAACGTTTACATTCTTATTTTATTTAATGTTGGTTGCAGATTTTATGTACTATATGTACTTCTTTTCATTTTAAACATGTTGACTAGAAATGTAATACTGTACGTAAAGTGAAGCATCTTCCGTGCATATGATCTTCATTCTACGTTGCTGCTAGAAAGCATGATTCGATTCTCATGTCATTGGGTGAACCTCAATAGTTTGTAGAAGATAAATTACTGAGAAAAACAAACCAAACTGAAATTAAGAACTATCTCAAAATTTGTTGATTGTACTATGGTACTATGTCTATAATATTTATTGTACATTAAACTTTTCTTTTAACTTAAATAATTTCCTTGTGTTATTTTAAAATTGGGTGATAAATATATTGCTTGTAGTTTCGTACAGGTAAAGTAAGTTTCCTAAGTTTGTTGAAACTACAGGATTTTTGGTTTTTGTGTGATGTATGGTTTTTTATTATGCTGTGATATACGATGTTTGAAAGTTATGTTCGTGCAGTGAATATTTGGTTGGTTTAAGAGACGTATTCCCCAAAATTTTGTAAATTTGTATATTTTATATCCTGTGGTTTTCATAAAATTTATTACAAAAATGACGATTATATTTAATCCATTATAGCTGCCATATTGATTACAAATACGTTCGTGATGTCACGCTTTTCCATTAATTCTTTAAAACCTTCCTTGATATAATGGAACTTTCTGAAAGTCAGTGTTTATAGTCTAACTATTTTACTACGAAAATTTATTCCACTTATTTTATAAGATCTACTTCATTACTGTAATAATTTTTCCTGTAGTCATATTTCATTAAGAAAGATTTCTGAATGCTAAAAAAAAATAGTTACATTTCTCCTGCTGCAACACACAAAAAAAAACTATTAATAATTTATTATCTGACAAAAAGACATACATACATCTAACAGATGATCCACATCTTCAATGTCGCCTGGTATGTCTGAGAGTGCATTGAAAATCTCTGCTGAATTTTCGAGCTGTCTCAGATCTGGTTCTGGAAGACACAAATCAAGACATTCATTCAAGTATGCAATATGAATGAAATAACACTGTTCATAAAATAGTACATTATGCAACGAGCCTATAATGATAGTAATTAAGAAGCGAGTATGGATGTTTATGAAACGAGCGCAAGCGAGTTTCATAATTTTCATACGAGCTTCGTAATTACCATTATAGGCGAGTTTCATACGACTTTTTATGCTCGACCATATTTCTAACTTATTTAATTATTCAGATGTATACATTTTATTTGTATCTGACAAGATCGGAAGTGACCTTGTTCTAGGTCGTGAATTGTGAGATGTGAGCAGGCGTGAAAGTATTGATTTTTACCGAGGAACAATAATGTCATTGACCTTGTGTAATCCTGTTAAACTTGACCTTGATTATTGAATTCGACATTGAAAAACGAGATGACAAATTGAATTTATTTGAATATTATTTACAATTAACGCTAATTATTATAGTAACAGAACATAACCTTCTGTGACAGTATTGGATTTCCAGCCTCCGTGACTTTTCGCTAATTCTCTTTCGATTGCATATCCGAGAATAATCGATACTTGCTGACTTGTTATTGGCTGAACACCTGTAAGCTGAGTTGTCATTGGCTGAAAACACCTGTACTTTAATGACATGCATTAAAGGACTGCTACCAGGTGTATAATTACTACATTTCGGCATGGTCGAGCATAAAAGATAATAATTTATCACACACATAAAGATACGTGCATATATTAGAACATACAAAGACAAAAGGAGGATAGCAATAACAAAGGAAACTTTTAATAGAAAAAGGAGAATCTTCTGTGAACCTCTGAAAAAAGAACTAAGGAAGAGATTAATGAAGTGCTTTGTGTGGAATGTGAAATTATAATCATCATCATCATCATCATCATCATCTTCCTAACAAGTATTAGGCCAAGTGGCCTGTTACAGTCTCAAACTAGAATTTTCAGTCCATCTCTTCTTTGGACGGCCTAGAGATCTTTTGGCATATGGATGGTAATGAAACAGTGCTTTTGGAATTCTGCATCAATTCATTCATTCGAGATGACCCTTCCACTGAAGTTGATATTTGCTGATGAACTGCATAATGGGTTCTATTTGAAGTTCTTGCATTATGTCCTCATTTTTTTTATGATCCCAGCGAGTATATCCAGCTGTTGCTCTCATAAACCTCATCACACTTGCTGTTATTCTACTGACATCTTTATTCTTCACAGTCCATGCTTCACTACCATAGCTTAATACTGGCTGTGCTAAGGTTTTATACAAGCCTATTCTTGTGTGTCTTTGTACTAGTGAAGGTTTCATGATTTTATTAATGATCCCTATTGTCTTATTATATGAGAAATTGTATGGAGCAGAAACATGGACATTACGACGAAGTGAAGAGAAATTACTAGAAGCATTTGAAATATGGATATGGAAAGGAATGGAGTGTGTGAAATGGACAGACAGAATAAGAAATGAAGCTGTGTTGGAAAGAGTGGGTGAAAAAAGAATAATGTTGAAACTGATCAGGAAGAGGAAAAGAAATTGGTTGGGTCACTGGCTGAGAAGAAACTGCCTACTGAAGGATGCACTGGAAAGAATGATGAACGGAAGAAGAGTTCGGGGCAGAAGTAGATATCAGACGATAGACAACATTAAGATATATGGATCATATGTGGAGACTAACAGGAAAGTAGAAAATAGGAAAGACTGGAGAAAGCTGGGTTTGCAGTGACAGACCTGCCCTTGAGCAGAACACTATGAATGAATACAGGGTTGGGCATGAATAACCTGCCTGTCTTATATCACTTGAGTTGAAAACCAACTTTCCTGTAAGAGCCCAGCTTTACTTCGCTGCTTAAAAGGATCCATGAAATGCTACCAACTTTACAAATAAGCAATTGACAGTTACAAGCAAGAGAACAGAGGAATAACTACAAGTGTGGAAGGAGTAGTAATGTTAAACACAAATACCTGGGGCCTGTTTCTCAAAACTCACGGACTAGTAATACTAGTCTGTACAGTAGTAATAATAGTTTGTTTTACAAGTATGTGTTTCTAGAAACTACAAGGGTAAAGTAGTAGTTACCAGTTCACAGACTAGTAATATTGGTCGATTTCACCAGTTCCTAAGAGATTCTGTTTCTCAAAATGCTAATCTAGTTGATTATACTAGTATTCAACAGGAATATTCCTACAAGACTCTAAAGACTGGTGATTTCTATATTATCAGTTACCAGTGGCAATCTTTCTCAGATAATCAAAACAAAATATCGTAGTTATTTTTTTAATATATGTGGTTTAGTGATTCCGATTGAAGTAGTGAAGAAGTTGTTGTGAGAAGAGCTAAAACTATATCGAGAAGGAACAATTATTATTCCTTTACAGGAGCATTGTTTAAATATAATGAACGGTTTAAATAAAGTGCTGAAAAGCTTGGAGAGTTGTTAAATATAGTGGGACCTGCCATAACAAGACAAACAAATAGAAGTCATGCATTATCAGCAAAGCTTCAAATACAAATTGCTCTACAAATCGGGAAGTTGATTATTTTCCAATGCCATCTGGTTTTTCTGCCCTAAACTAGCAATACATGCAGAATTTTTTTCCTAATAATCTGATACCAATTCATCAACTGCAGTAATTTTTGCTGGCTTTCCTCCTCCACTGCCAGTTCTTCTGACATTGTCAACTTTAGCCTACAAATTAAATACAAAACAATACTAATTTACGAATAGATCAAATGTAAAACTGAAAAAAAAATTAGCTAATTTTTCAAGTCATAAGTGGCATTCATGTCGCCAGTAGACCCACTAGCTACATAATGTGTTCATATTATGATACTCTGAACTTGAATTGGTACTCATCAAAGTTGCTTTCTTAATGTTGGGCCAGTAAGTGTCCCTAACGTATGCATAATCTTTGTTCTGAGGTATCAGTTCCATAGCCTCACACATTACAAATTTTTTTGTCCATTCGTTTACTTTATCATTTTTTATTATTGTGCTTGAAAAACACCGAATGATATATCCTTTGATTCATTAATCATATTGAGTATAGTTAATTTGCTTTCAATTGATGGAATTTCAAGAGAAGAGAGAAGTAAGAACCGAAACACAAACAACTTAGCCTTCTAACCTCAAATAACAATACCTACCAATGGCTATAAACAAATGAACTCAATGAGCTGACTAGTGAAAGAGATCATGTGACTAGTGAAAAATTGTCACAAGTTACTAGACTAGTAAAATAGTTTGAGAAACAGAATCTACTAGAGCTGGTGAAATATACTCTGGTAACTAGTAACTGGTGAACTACTAAACTAGTATTTTTGAGAAACAGGCCCCTGGTAAGATGAGATGGGCCAGTTATTCACACCCAACTCTGTATATGGCTAAAGGTACGATCACACGTCGCTACTTTTGCAGCGCTGCAGTACAAAAAACTGCGCAACTCTTGTACTGCGACGTGTAAACAACAGTGCAACCCGTAAAGTAGCAGCTGCCGAACCTGCTGCCCGCTACTTTTCCATACTGCGCGCAACTTAAAAGTAGCGACGTGTGAACAGGGTTCTCAGGGTTGCAGCCGCAGCATTTTTGATATCGGTTTTGTTGAAACTTTTGCTGCAGTTGCAACCAGTGTTACCACCCAAATGTGTCAATGATACTTTTATTGTTTGGATATATTTTAATGTTAAATGTGATGAAAATAAGTTATTTGTAACAATTATTAAATACACAACACAGTCTGAGCATAATTGGTGACGATATAATTTATTTTTTTAATTTTCCGTAGCGTAGTTCCAAACAGGAGGGTTGCCAACATTGATTACGTGAATATACTGTTGGTTATCATTTAAGTATATAGGCGTTTTTAAAAGCTTTATAGTAAAAATAATGTCAATTTCTGAATACTAGATACGACAGAAAAGCAAATAATAGATAAGTAAGCTTTCGCATGAGTTTCTTAATAGTGTGAACATAACCACAAAATGTATATTGAGAAGTCAACACAGAGATGGGAACCTGCAGCATGACTGCGGCTGCAAAAGTAGCGCCTTGCGTGTGAACAGACTCGCAACCTCCAGTTACAACTTTTGCAGCACTCGGGTTGCGCAGCACGAAAAGTAGCGTGCAGCGCGCTACTTTTGGCTTACGTGTAAACACGACACGCAACTTTTGTAGCTGCAGTATAAAAGTAGCGCTGCAAAAGTAGCGACGTGTGACCGTACCTTTAGGGAGATAATACTCAAATACAAACAGACGAACCATTAAGGATATTACCTTTAATTTTGAGCATGCCAAGCGTAACTTGGAACAGAACAATGGAACCATCAAAGAAAAAGAGATCCCATATTCGCAGGAGTATTTTCATGTGAACAACTGATGCGAACAAGGTGAGGAACCAATGCAGTGTGATCAGACTGAGTTCGATGTCGTGCTCCTTCAGTGTCACGTCCACATCTGGCAGGTAGTTACAGATCATGGTCCTCAGCACTCGCTGATCTGCTTGTATTCCTGAAACCAAAGACACTCAACCTCTTAGAATATTTTAGTTACTAGCAATTACTGTATTAATCACTAACATCATGTCGTAAAATGCCAGTCATTTCTAATTACTTAATGTGTAAATATACTAGAATATGCCATTAGGAAAGTTCAGGGTAACACAGAGGGTTTGGAATTGAACGGTTACATCAGCTTCTTGTCTATGCGGATGACGTGAATATGTTAGGAGAAAATCCACAAACGATTAGGGAAAACGCGGAAATTCTACTTGAAGCAAGTAAAGAGATAGGGTTGGAAGTAAATCCCGAAAAGACTAAGTATATGATTATGTCTCGTGATTAGAATATTGTACGAAATGGAACTATAAAAGTTGGAAATTTATCCTTTGAAGAGGTGGAAAAATTCAAATATCTTGGAGCAACAGTAACAAATATAAATGATACTCGGGAGGAAATTAAAAGCAGAATAAATATGGGAAATGCCTGTTATTGTTCGGTTGAGAAGCTTTTGTCATCTAGTCTGCTGTCAAAAAATCTGAAAGTAAGAATTTATAAAACAGTTATATTACCGGTTGTTCTGTATGGCTGTGAAACTTGGACTCTCACTTTGAAAGAGGAACAGACATTGAGGGTTTTTGAGAATAAGGTTCTTAGGAAAATATTTGGGGCTAAGAGGGATGAAGTTACAGGAGAATGGAGAAAGTCACACAATGCAGAGCTGCACGCACTGTATCCTTCATCTGACATAATTAGGAACATTAAATCCAAACTTTTGAGATGGGCAGGGCATGTAGCACGTATAGGCGAATCCAGAAATGCATATAGAGTGTTAGTTGGGAGGCCAGAGGGGAAAAGACCTTTGGGAAGGCCGAGACGTAGATTGGAAGATAGTATTAAAATGGATTTGAGGGAAGTGGGATATGATGGTAGAGACTGGATTCATCTTGCTCAGGATAGGGACGAATGGGGAGGCTTATGTGAGGTGGCAATGAACCTCTGGATTCCTTAAAAGCCAGTAAGTAAGTAAGTAGTGTTTAAATGTAACTAGCTACATTCAGGGGAAAGATTTACATTAAAGCATTATTCAGTGGTTTTATCTAATTTTGTTTTAACTAAGAATTCTGGATACGAGATGAGATGAATTAGAAGTGGTGATGGTGAAAATAGATCAAAAGAACAGCAACAACTAGGGTTTCCATACATCCCGAAAAATACGAAAACATCACTTTTTTTTGCTATTGTATCTCATTGTTCTGATACAGAGTTTTCGGGACATGTTTTTTATTATATTTATTTATTCTGGTGTAGTTAAGGCCATCAGGCCTTCTCTTCCACAACACCAGGAATACAAATACAATAATAGAAATAAACAGAAAAAAATACACTATATAAAAAATAAAGCTACACAAAAAATAAAGAGAGAAAAAAAAACACTATAAACAAAGTACAGCCACACAAAAATATACACAGGTTGCAGTCACACAAACTTTAAATGAGTTTTTGTCCTATATTAAAAAAATAATTACAGATGGAAGCAGAGATGAAAACATGAATAGTCCTTCACAATCATAGGGTGACCAGACGTCCTCTTTTGTCTGGACGTGTCCTCCTTTTTAGGAATTTGTCTGGGGTCTGGGCGGATTTTTAAAAAATCAAGAAATGTCCTCCTTTTCGTAACTTCTATGCCTGATATTTTGAAATTAACTGCGTTGACACCTTTTCAAGTAATTTCCTATAGGTGACAGCAGCATCGACGGACTATACTCTTTGCCAAGGTTCATAACTCCCTTTGCTCCTCCTTGTTATGGTCATTGCTCAGAGGTAGCTAGTAAATCGAGGTGCGAATGTAAATCTAAATAGATACTTAATAATTTTATTATACTCGTAGTTCCCATGACTTTCATATGTAGTTAACTGAGTACCTCAGTGGAAAAATGACAGATCCCAACCCGCCGTCAAAATGCATGTTTTACTAGAATTGTATACTGCTATGATCTAGTAACATGTTGAGAAACGAGTTGTTGTTTTGGGATATGTCGTTTGGCTGTAATCTGTATTCTTTGCTTCTGCAAAACTGCTTGCCGCGCTCTAGCCTAGTGGAAGATCGGCATATCCCAACCAGTCTCAGAATGGCGTCTGTAACGAGTGGAGTGGCTAAGTTGCTGCTGTGAAAGCTAGAAAACGATCACGAACTTCCCAGGATTGGGTAAAGAATAAATGAAAAATATGTAGAAATAGAGGGGAGGAATATATAAATGCATCGCACAAGCATGTGTTAAAAGTGTAGGGTGAATTTGGTCTCGTGTCGTCGAATGCCCGAGTAGGTATGCCAATATCACCTAACAAAAAGACACGCTCTTTATGGAGTCCTATGATATGGGGGACTACAACAGACAGAACACCTACCTTTTTGGCCTTATTGAAAAATGTATGAAGAGGAAGGCTTATAAAAAATACAGAGTGAATCCAGACTATTCGCAAAGAAACTGGACTTACAAATACTGTGTTCCTATTAACAATCGGCGAGTTTCTGTATGCCAGAAAGCCCTGTTGTCAATATTTTGTGTGACAGTACAGAGACTGCGAACAGTACGAGGTATGCCTATTATTATTATTATTATTATTATTATTATTATTATTATTATTATTATTAACATTGTTATCAAGTATTATTATTATTATTATTATTATTATTATTATTATTATTTAGTACTAGTATTATT
Source organism: Periplaneta americana (assembly GCF_040183065.1). Classification (NCBI taxonomy): domain Eukaryota; kingdom Metazoa; phylum Arthropoda; class Insecta; order Blattodea; family Blattidae; genus Periplaneta; species Periplaneta americana. Next base: position 36,863,139 of record NC_091118.1, on the reverse strand, counting down.
AATTTATTAGTATTAGTAATATTATTATTATTATTATTATTATTATTAATAGTAGTATTATTATTATTATTATACGTGTTTCCCTGTTCTAGGTGAAAACGTTAATACGACACCAACGTCTCCAAAGATGGCATGTCTCACACCTTCGCAAGATCAGCGAGTTAGGCATACAAGTCGGCCACACAAAATCAAAGATGAGGACAAAGAAGAGATCAGGAAACACATAGGGTCATTTCCAAAGTACCAATAACATTACAGCAGATCAAGAACCCCAAATAGGACGTACATCTCAAGTGTCCACTCTATTCAGGAAATGTTTAATTTGTATGAACGCCATTGTGTAAAGATGAACCTGAGATTATTGGACTCAGTTATACGTATGGCAATCAAGATGAGTGAATGAAATAAACACAAAAAGAAGGGGTCGACAAATGGTGATCACTTTCAACCTCAGGTACCCAAGTGGCCACTGCATCAAGCTGTCCAAGTATAATGACCTAATGAAACTCTTACCACTAATTCCTCCTGTTTATCATGACTTTTACAGAAATTTTAAGACTGTAAATGATACAAGTACGGGTGAAAACATCGAATTTATTGATGATGAGGCAGAGTTTGAGTAGTCATATATATGCCTGTAATGCTATCTTCAAGTTTGAATAAATACTGAGACACTATGCTTTCATCTATGGCACTAACGATTTGCAGTCGTATTTGTACATATGTCTTCTTTCCTATAAACCAGGTTTGATATATGTATGTCCTATACATCAGTAGTAATTTACAATAAACTTTAACTGCAATTATCTTACAATTGCTTTGAGTTGGGATATGCCGTTTTTCCACTGAGGTACTCAACTGTAAAATCATTAATATTAAGTTTTCATAATTATCTTGTAATAAAACAGATATCAACATACTTTTAATATGATATAAGCCTAAATCTGTACTGTAAATGCCGTATTTTGTAATAAAATAGATATTGACGTAATTTAAAGTATAATACAGGTCTAAGCTCAAATCTAAGTACATATTTTCTGTCCTCTTCTTTCGAACAATGTCCTAATTTTTTTAAGCTTTGTGTCCTCTTTCTTTTTATCGATGTGAATATGGTCACCCTAATCATACTAAAGGAACTAAAAACAAAAACCAAATCGCGGATCTTTGGACACAATGTGAAATATGTTTTTCTTTAGGACTGTGAAATCTGGAAGGTGACTAAATACCTGTCTCAGAAGATCAAGAGATTTGTCAATAAATGCCTCAAAAGCATACTGGGAATATATTGGCCTGAAGTTGTGTCTAATAAAGAACTATGGAAAGAGCTAATCAAACTCCTATCAAAAGGATAAAATGGCAACGAACTGGATGATGATGATGACTGGGAAAGAATTCAAAAGGAGGAAATGTAGCAAGACAGAACTTTGTGGAGGAGGCTATGCTCTGGGATGATCCACAACTGAGTGGAAACGTCTACTACTGATGATGATGATGATGATGATGATAATCAATCAATCAATCAATCAATCAATCTTCTTAATGTATCCAGCTGTTTGCTGACAACATAAAGTCCACCATAGTCCATTGTAGTCTATTCAGTGTTTTTCACGAGAAATGAGGGGTATTTTGATCAATGTTCATTATAGACGCCTGCTGCTGCTGATGATGATGATGATGATGATTATTTAAAAAATTAGAGACCGAAAAAACAAAACGGGGAATATCAACTGCTATCTAACTTTATAAATATCAGTCTCCACACTGTGGGTGTCATTGGAATTGGCTACTTTGGCACCAATGGAGGTGACATTAAATGTATACAATGTTCTTAAAACAGTTCATACAGTACTATGAAGAAAACTGCCACTAGATTGCTTGCTTGATGAGACAATGATTGTGAAAAATGTTCTGAATTCCAAAGAAAATATTGAATTGAAGGAAATTCTGTTCTGCCGCTCTTATTCTTCAGGTACCTGCTGCTCTGATTAACCAATTTTCACTAAGTATAAAAGTATGGAGAGGGGTAGTGTATTGTATAATTTTTAATCTAGTTTTCTATGGGATTCTCGGAGGTTTAAAAAATTGTATATTAAGTCCGATATTTTAAAGAATGTTGAATTCATGGTTGATATATTTTTCTATCTCACATTAAATAAAATTTCCTAAGTAGTTTGAAGTATTTATCTGCTCTATTGTTTGGTTATTGACGACTACTTTATTTCTGAATAGGTTCGGTTCTTTTTAAATGCAGTTGATTGTGTTTTCTTCGCTATAATAATTTTGTTTAATGTACATTATTATTTTTTGTTAATTAATTTTATATTACAACAAAATATAATTGTTTGCTTTAATGTACTTTGATCATACAAACATTTGTATTTAAATATATTTTTTATGAAAAATAAAATTGCTTTTATAAATATTTTATTTTTCTTTAAAAATGTAAATGTTGCAGTATTATTTTTAACCAGGAAAGATTGGGAGAAGTGTGGTATTGCTAAGGATGGAATTTTGTGTTGGTACTAGAAGAACTCCAAAAGGATTCAACAGCAAACAGACCCAAATAGAGTTCATAAAGTTAATGACACTGCCTTAGTCGCCAGGAATTGCACTTGCTATAAAACACAAAGGGCATGTTCCTTTCTAATACAATTTCAACTTAGAATTCATAGCTAGATTGTTTAAGAATAATTGCTTAATCGTTTCTGCAAAAATTTTGCATTAACTTAACACCATGAAGACCTTATTTTATTGTATACATACTTTTGACTTGAAAGCTATCACAAACATCTAAGCAACTACTCCTATATCATTACTCTACTTATAAAAAGTAAGCTAAATTAAAGATTTAAGTTTGTCTTCCATATAAAGTGATAATGCATTACCTAGAAGAGTGGATGAATAATATGACGCTGGTAGTATGTCTTCCACTATGGTACTCAGCATCCAAAATGCATCCTCTTCTTCCATCAGCAGCAGAAGAGATGATGCTACCATACCCGTTCCCTGACAGTATCTACAAACAAGCAATATTTCATTATTAAATGAATATTATACAGACTATTACACTCTTACTACGTCATACTACTTTTGACCAATAAAACGGTACGAAAAGACGTATTTCAACCAATCATGGCTGCTTATCGCACAATTTTATCGCGTCCCTAGCATTTGTTTAATTTTATCGCGTCCCTAGCATTTGTTTCTTTGTTTGCCAACATTTGAAACTGCGCTGGTCTGGACGTCAAAAATATATATAAAATTACAAACCACTCCAGTCGATGCACAGCAGTTTCAAATATGACTCGCATTGGCATTCAAGAACAAGAATTAATAAAAATCACTGATCATACCTATGCATCTTCTGAAATCCGATTTACAAATAAATGAAGAGCACCATTCGGAAATAAGTTGAATACACCATGTAGGCCTAAATCAACGAGTTCCACTTCTATTATGCACACGTCCAATATAACATCAATTGAACCATCAACCACATTCAAATTTGAAAATTGTACATTCAATAATTATTCCTTTCAAAATTATTCATTCGGAAATTCTGAATAAGTTGAATACACCATGTAGGCCTAAATCAACGAGTTCACTTCTATTATGCACACGTCCAATATAACATCAATTGAACCACCAACCACATTCAAATTTGAAAATTGTACATTCAATAATTATTCCTTTTAAAATTATTCATGTTTATTTTTTATGTCATCGTCGTTAATTAAAACTTTTCTAACACTTGTGTATATTAGTTAGGTTATGTTATAGCTTCTGCTCTGAGAGGATAAAAAGAACTTCTGCTATATGATATTATGGATAGTCACGTATCAGAGATTGTTTAATATTAAGATTTATTGAATAGTAATCATTACAGTGTCTGTATAAAGACACTAATGTCATCTAGCATGCATCTAGCGTAATATTTGTAATGTTGAGATGGTACAATAATACATTTGAAGACAGTTGTATTTTCGTAAGTCAATTAATATTTTATTGTATTGGAGTACTTCGTTACTTCTAATCTTTATATACTTTCTTCTAATCGTGTAATAGTCAATTAAATCCCACTCGAGTTTTGATTTTCTCTAGATAAATCAAAACGTCTAGTGAGATTACTGTTGATAAAATTATTCCAACATTTTTTAAGTAGAGTACAATGGTAAACGAGTATGTTAAGAATATGTATTGGAAAAACACAATATTCACTGCGTGTTGTTTATATTCAGATGAAATAAACTCATGGCCTGCTTAAGAACAACATTGCATTAAAAACTACACTGAAATGCGCATAAAACAGAAAGAGATGGGTACAAAACTGATTGTTAAATTTTATTCCTTAGTCATAACGATGGTATTGTAATATAAAATTCGTGTTTAAGTAAACCATAACTGAGGACAAACGAGCCACAAAATATTCGAAACTTTCCGCATATTACATTAATTGAAATAGCATTTAATTAATGTTTATGAAAATAATATCAAAAGAAACAGTAATTATTTCGAGTGCGAAGTTGAGTATTAAGACAGAAGCAACTAACATAAGAAAACCTTGCCCAGGAAAGTTTATAAAGAGAGCTTCCAGCATAGTTCATGTGCTGGCGCATTTGTTTACTGATTTGGAGCTCCATTCAGGCGTGAGTTCGATACCCACTTAGACCAATTACCTGGTTGGATTTTTTTCGAGGTTTTCCCCAAATATAAGACGAATGTCATGTAATCACATGGCGAATCCTCGGCCTCATTTCAGCATCTTCCTATCACCAATTCCATTGATGCTAAATAATCTAATAGTTGATATGGTGTCATTAAATAACAGACTTTAAAAAAGGGTAAAAAGAGAAAGAGTTCTAAAATTCTGTGTGCCCACAGCACTTCCAGCATTGTGTGGCTCTGGAATATAGACGTTTAAAATCCAACAGGAAAAAGACATAGTAAATGAAATGAAACTGTTGAGTTGTCTTGCAAGATAAATACAGTAGAGTATCGATTATCCGAAACAACTGGGGATAACCGATCATTTCCGAAAACAAATTGTACCGTGTCATAGGAGCAGTATGAAACGAAGATAAACTGATATTAAACACAAAACTGTACATATATTATATTTTGTATCACATGTCTTATAAATAAAACAGAGAACTGACTAGCCTAGTTTGACAAGTTCTCGTGCAAATTTGAATTTGCCGACTGGAATGCTTTTGGGTAACCAATGTTTTGGTTAATTGGTATTTGGATAATCGATTCTCTACTATATATGATTATATGCATAATCAAGAAATAAGACCTAAGAGGTATGTGTTTAGTTTTTGGAATCTTGAAGATGGATAAATAAAATAAGCCCTGAAGGTTAAAGTGTGAAATTATTGATGATGACGACGACGACGATGATGATGAAACAATATTATCGTATCTCTCCTCCTTTCTCCAACACTTTAATCCTAAACTACCACAAATATGCAAGCGTGGGTATAGTTCTTGGAGCTGAATGTTTTCCATTTGCTGTCTTGCATTCCAGTAGTAGGTAGAAGGTTGAGTAAACTTCTAATTTCTGAATGGCAAGACACTGGAGAAAGTTATTTCTTCTTTACATTGTTCATATGTTCAGGGATACAATAATTAAACACAGCAAAGTCACTATTATCTGGAATGTTAATCCTACATGGGTGATTTTTCAGGTTTTTATTTCTGAAAGAAGAAAAAGAAAGTAATTCAACAGACCATCAAATATCGCGGGTGCTCGTGTAAAGGGATTAAGTATGATTTCGCTAAACTGGGATAAGTACAGATTTCAACTCTCCACAATTACTTTTTTCTTGTGTTAAAGGGGTTAAGTCATTCTTCCATCCTTGATGAAGTTACAGTGCTCCGTATTTTGTGACAAAGGGGTTTTGTTCAGTACCAAAGGAGAGAAGTTTACATACCTTACAATTTGACTTCACCCCCTTTACATGAGCACCTGCGATATGCTTATGTTCACGGAACTTAACAATGCTTTCTTATCAATCTCTCCCATTACACCCTCTGCAATACGATAGTTCAAAAGCACCTTCCCTCAGAGACTTCAGTTGTAGTTCACTTCATAATATTGAAACAAACGACACCAGTATGAATGCAATGTTGAAAACTTCTTTCTTTTCACACACATTAATAAACTGACAAACAATGTTGAAAACTTCTTTCTTTTCACACACATTAATAAACTGACAAACAATGTTGAAAACTTCTTTCTTTTCACACACATTAATAAACTGACAAACAATGTTGAAAACTTCTTTCTTTTCACACACATTAATAAACTGAAAAACATAGTCTTCTATGCTATTTATTTGTGTTTTGCCCATTATGGTTGACATTACTACAGAAGAGAGAAATGGTAGATAAACATATACAAGTCATGTGTATTTCCGATAAAACTGACTGCTTTAGATTATTCGTGTTTTTATTTTTATCCAACCAATTGACTAGTATGATCCCAAAACTCGCTCAGTCCATTTGGCCATTTCTATGATTTATACATATAACGTCCACATCTGTGGAGTAATAGTCAGCGCGTCTGGCCGTGAAACCAGGTGGCCCGGGTTCGAATCCCGGTCGGGCCAAGTTACCTGGTTGAGGTTTTTCCCGGTGTTTTCCCTCAACCCAATATGAGCAAATGCTGGGTGACTTTCGGTGCTGGACCCTGGACTCATTTCACCGGCATTACCACCTTCATTTCATTCAGACACTAAATAACCTAGATGTTGATACAGCGTCGTAAAATAACCCAATAAAATAAAAATATACATATAACAATTAACAGCATCAAAATGATAATAGAAGAAAAAGCACTGATTCAATATGAAAAACTTATCAGATTACCAGGAAACAATTGGCATTCATACAGTCCTCTCCGTAGATTAAAAACTCAAAAAAGTTTCATATCCATTGTTCAAGAATTAAAACAGAAAATTAACGTCCCGAATTTAAAAGAAAACTTACAAATTAAACCAAACCCTTTAACACTATTAAATATAGAATATAATCTAAATTTAACAGAAGAAATACTGAAATCAGAAGTAAACACTGAAATAATGAAACAATTGTCTTTAGAGACAATTAATATTAGGTACCCTCCACAAAACTGGCTTCATTTATACACCGATGGATCCTTGATCTCCAGGGAACAAGGTGCAGGTGCAGGTGTTACGTGCTGTCTCTTCTCACTTTATAGATCTCTTGGGTATGGAACAACAAGTTTAGATGGAGAAATCACTGTAATAAGTGAAAGTCTCAGGAATCTTCTCTGCCACATCAATAAATTTAAAAATGCAGTTATATTGTCAGGCTCCAAAGCAGCTATTCTATCAATAGTCTCTAGACACACACCTTCAACTCAAATAGCAGAAATAAATAAAATGCTCTCTCAACTAATAACACTCAATAAAAGAATTGTATTCCAATGGATACCATCCCATTGTGGAATCCTGGGAAACGAGAATGCGGATGCTTTAGCAAAGAAGGGCAGCACTGCTACTTACAGACCTGTTACTAAATCTACGTATTACTCTGTGAAAAGATTGATTAAATCTACATACTTAGACTTCAACAAACAAAATTTGATAACACAATCCCAAGGGAAAAAATGGAACTCTCTGCATCATAATCCACAGTTGATTCCCGATTTACCACGCAAATCGTCTGTAGCTGCATTTAGATTGGCAACAGGCCATGACTCTTTGGCCAAGCATCTGCATAGAATTGGAATATATCAGTCCCCTAACTGCCCATTGTGCAACTCAAACCAAGAAATGGATTCGGAACACCTCAAAATCTGTGCTTCAATGGCTGACCATGATCATATCTTTGAAAAATATTGGAGTGCAAGAGGTCAAATGACTTTATTGTCAAATGCCTGGCATTAGAAAACAACAACAACATGATTATGTTTCAGAAATCTATCATTATATTTTAAACTTGTTAAAAAAAACACGTCAATCCTTGTCTAAGAGTTTGTGTTATTGTGCATGTCACTTGAAAACTCGCTCAGTCCGTAAATGAGTGGATTAAAAAACTAACCCAGTCCTTTCATAAAATTAGACAACGCATTTTGGGATTACACTCTTCAATTTAAGTTGCGATTAATCCAGATAATCGGGAGTTCGCTATATTTGATAAATATTCAGAACATTTCTATTTACAAAACATGTCTACTATTGCTTGAGAGAGTACAATTAAGTTATGGAAATGAACATACCCAATATCTGGATAGAGCCACGCCAAGCCTCGTAGCACCCTGCGTAGTCGAGGTATTCCTGTGCTGTCCATGTGACTGAAGCATGCGTTGCCTGGCATGGTACGCAACAGATCTTTCTCTATTTGTTTAGATGTCATAAGGGCATCATTACTGGAAGCCTTCACAATATCTTTGTAGCTCATTTCCGAAGAGAGCTTCTTCTGTAATGCACCTGGAGCACACATACAAATGTTATCAACCAACATAAGAATAAAACAAATCCACAGTTCAACACACAAAATGCAAGACATGAGAAATACCCAGAATTCAATGCAAACAAAATCCAATTTATTATAATTCTGGAGATACAAGTAGGACATTAATGAATACTGGTACAGATCCAGAAACAAAATTACTTAAGTACTTACTGAGCTTGTGCAGTATGTTATAACTGGATCTTGGAAAATTTCAAATTTTGTTTCTGAATCTGTACATAACAATTACACAATCTCAAGGGAAAAAATGGAACTCTCTGCATCAAAATCCACAGTTAATTCCCGATTTACCACGAAAATCGTCTGTAGCTGCATTTAGATTGGCAACAGGCCATGATTGTTTGGCCAAACACCTGCATAGAATTGGAATATATCAGTCCCCTAACTGCCCATTGTGCAACTCAAACTAAGAAATGGATTCGGAACATCTCAAAATCTGTGCTTCAGTGGCTGGTCATGATAATATCTTTGAAAAATATTGGAGTGCAAGAGGTCAAATGACTTCATTGTCAAATGCCTGGCATTAGAAAACAACAACAATTACACATTAATTACCATTATTCATTAGCAAATAAAGCACGTTTCACTCATCATAGTGAGTAGGTCTACTTTTAAAGAAAAAAAAAAAAGAAGTCAAATTCTGACAAAAATGTAAACATAAAAGTTTTCACACAAAAAGGAGTCTGCAAGACTTAAAAGCAAAGTTAGAAATCATCATCATCATCGTCGTCGTCGTCGTCGTCCAATACACTGCCATTTTCTCCTTTTGATTGGAGTTTGATTAGCTCTTTCCATAGTCCTTCACTAGACACAACTTCTGGCCAATATATTCATATATTCCCAGTATGCTTCTGAGATATGTATTGACGAATGTCTGGTGTTCTGGGATAAGTATTAGCCTAGATCATATACACCCAGATTGCTCGGCCTTATAGGCTTTGACAGTAACAACTTGTCAGGTTTACTATGCTGTCATCTAGTTGTTACATAAGGAGTCACATCATAACTCCCATTTGAATTGCATTAGCGACTGTACTGCCATCTCGTGTTCGTTTACAGCTGATGGGTGGCAATCCTGGCGGTTGTTCTCTCCAAAGTGCTGCCGATTTTAACACAGGGATGAGCAATCTGTTACATACATATATGATCTAGGGTGTCACCTTCCAGGTTTCGCAGTCATAAAGGAAAACACATTTCACATTGTGTCCGAAGATCCGTGATTTGGTTTTTGTTTTTAGTTAATCGAACCTCAATATTGGAGGTCGGATTATGGACTATTAATATCTTCATCTCTTCTTCCATCTGTTGTTATAATACTATCTGAACACCAAAAGCTATTTGTGTTTAAAAACGAAGAATGTAAACGAAAGGCCCAGCAGACAAATGGAAACAGAAATTCTCTCTCTCTTTTTCACTCTCCCTCTCCCCTCTCTCTCTTTAGCCCACTAAATTGAAAAAAGTTTGCAAGTTTAAAAAAGTATTGATTCTTGAATGGCCCAAATTTCTGGCATCTGGATTTTCGGACTTTTCTGTACAAGAAGTGAAAGAAGCAGAAAATTAAAATTAGAAGAGAAGGAAGAAATACAAGAAGAATAAGTAGATAAAAACAGTTTAAAGAAACAGGAAAGGAAAGAGAAGAAGTTAACAGAATTCTTCATGCATGTTCGTGAACTCTACCTTCCTTTCCAATCTATGCTATACCTGGTAAGGTTTATCTTGTCTCAGTAGCAATAAAACCATGTCCCTTCAAATGAGGGTGGAGATTATAAGAGGGTTGTAAATTTTCAGGATTCCTTTCAAAATCTTGTTATTGTACAGGCTACCGGAACTCAATTTCTTGAAAGACAAGCTCAGTGACGGAACTACACAGTACGAAGAGAGATATTTTGTAATTTTATTTTGCGCTACAGAATGTATCAACTGGTCCCTTCCGCCACTGGATGGATGGACGGCATCGCTCCATTCCCCCATCGCCATAACAACACAGACGAAGTAAGACATATCTCCTTTCTCTCTCTTTTCACAGTGAGACAAGATACATCACACAGACTTTATTCTTCTTAATATTCTAGGTCTAGTACCACAATTGTGATCAATATTCAATTTCTAAGATCTTCATTTTACCTGATAATCGCATCCACATTTGAGGACGAAGTGAATGAGGAATTCCTGCTCGAACCATGGATCGAAGTTTTTCAGTACGAGGCAGTCGCACTTCAACCTTATCCCATGTTAAGTCACATACTTCTTTGTTGTGGCTAAACTCTAGGTGAGCTACCCATTGTAGTCTGCAACAAAATAGTGATTAAAATCGAGTAAACTAACAGGTCATGAAATAAGTCCTGTAATTTATCAATTTCTATACAATTCCAAGAAAACCAGAGCATGTGAAATTCACAGACATCAATTCTGGAACGTCCCATACAAAATTATAGTAAAACCACAGTCTAGTATATACAGTCGCGAAGCTGAATACGTAGTAAATATGCAAACATTAGGTAGTTGCTCACCACTAGGATCGCTAATATCGCCTCATTACAGGCAATGCAAAATAGTACCGTCACAGTCTTTTGTTTCTAGCACCCTCAAAACTCAAGCTTCGTGGCTGTATATAGTAGACTGTGGTAAAACAGTATGTCAATCGAATGTATTACATCATCACACAAATTAAAATACTGTGTGTGTATTTATTTAAGTATAAGATTGAATGCACTATGTTAACTACTTGTAACTTGAACATTTTATCTTCATACTAAACAAGGGTGTATTTTGAGTTTGGCAGTGCCAAGTTACTATTTTTCGGGGCTGGGCAGCACCAGGGCAATTTTATAATTTAATTATACAGCCAATAAAATTGCTGTACATTTATTATTAAGAGGAGCGATGGGTAAAATTTCTATTTTCTACATTTTCAAGCTACGTCCTTGACTTTTTGTACACATAATTACAGTGTGATAGATAATGATGTGGTGAAGTTTCATTTCTGTGAGTCAATTAGTTTCTGAGTTACTAACAAAAATACTCTGAAAAATTTGCATATTTCAAAATGAAATGTGTCACTCAATTTTTCAGTAATATTTGAATTTTTTTGCAAGACCAGTGACATATTTAGAAAAAAAAATCATGCTCAGTTTTCCTATACCTTTACTACAAAACGGGGAAAACATTTTTATAACCACTGCATACCTAAAAATAGAAATTTTCCATTGCCACTATAAATATTTCATTTTTTATTTCAGAAAGAATTCATTTAATCATAAAACCCATGAACCATTTTGTTAACCACAGTGTATAGAATATGCAGTAAAAATTTCATGTTTCTAGCATCAAAACTGTAAGAGTTTTTACACTTCAAACCTGACGAAATGTGCTGAAAAAAAAAATGTGAGAAAGCTGCCTGTACAATTTGCATGAAATTGAAGTTGAAGGATGAAGCCATTTATATATTGCGTAATTTTCATGCTTTCGAGTGCCGCACAGCATTGAAACTTGCTCAACATATAAATAAGAGATTGCCGATTCACTTTTTTACAAGAAAACGAAAATGCGTTTTTTGACTGACTATGACAAAAATTTCACCCATCATTTAACATTATTAGGTACTAAAGGACCATCTGTAAATTATATATAATTAAGACTATTAATTGGTACTCAAACTGCATTACTATCAACAAATTTTGCATTAATAAAAGTCATATTTTATTCGTATTTACAATTTCATAGTGAGGCCTACTCCACAACCTAACAACATCTATATCTTGATTCCAACCCATGTATTTTCGTCTGACATTCCATACGTATTCCTGCGGAAATAATGATGATGAAGACAAAGTCGATGACAACGAAGACAACTACTACTGGTACTACCAATATCACAGAGACAGACAGGGCACTTTTTTTTGTTTAGAAATACACCACTAATACTAAACAAAAGAATAACTACGAATCAGACGTAATATTTACGATTATACAGAGTGAAATAAGACATTATGCATTTATTTACAGTGATGAATCACTGAATTAAAAATGATAATTATAATAATAGAAAATTGATAAATTTTCAGAAAAATAACTGGACAAAGAAAAAATTATTAGGCTTACAGTATCTTTGTTCAAAATAACATTTACCATCACCCTTTAGTTTAAAGACATTCATGCACTTATATCCTGTAAAGTTCTATGAACAAAGACTGAGCCCAGGAATATGATCAATTTCTATACTTTAGGCCCTACACACTAAATACCCTGCATACACACACAAATGTACGCACACTTCACACATATTCAGTCTATATTATTATATTTGAAGAGTTCGCGGGAAAAACGATGAATGTCACAGTTTTGTTAAAGTTGATGTCATTATCTAATTCAATGGATCACTACGAAATTTAATGTTGTTCTTATGAAAAATGGTAAAAAGGAGAATTATCACCACGAATACAGTAATCCTTTCCTTCATTTTCTATAGAAACAGCACTACATCTTGCAGTTATAGACTCAATTAGATCATTATCTAATCCTTAACAGAAATGTGACATTCATCGTTTTTCCCGCGAACTCTTCATTTTTTTAGTTTTAGTTATTACATGGTCGGAGAAACAGTGTCTAAATGCATCATAACAAAGGTAAAACACTTCGAAATTCTACGAGCACAATGACAAGAAATGAATGGTATTTAATATTACCTGTGTTGTGGATCTTCAACAAATGGAATTCCCAGCAATTTGTTTGAATTCTGTTCAGGACCATCTTCTTCTTCCACTCGAAAACCAAATTCATCAAACCTAAAATAATAAATCAATCAGTTTCAAACAAAAATATACCAGACATGCTAAAATTCCAGTGAACTGAGGTTCAGTTCATTCAGTTCATTGAGAAAAATTAAGACTTATCTCTTTACATAGAAACAGGATATTATGTATCTTGTTTTCTGTGTTTAAAGTCGTGACTTATGCCACGTCTAGGTAGCCAAGAAGTCTCTATTCCTAATGGTTAGTGTTGGTAAAGAATCTGAGCAAGAAGCAATTCTTTGTGAACGGTGGTGGTGGTGGTGGTGATGATGATGATGGTAATAATAATAATAATAATAATAATAATGATAATAATAATAAAAATAATAATAATAATAATAATAATAATAAATGTAATTGATATAATTTGTATAATACACATTGCATTTTATAACTATTATATTTTCCATGTTGAATCTTTCGTACATTTAACACCTGAATATAAATAATTGATTAAATGACGATCTTACTCGTTTTCTGATGTTGTGTGAGGCTTTGAGAGTTTTGATGCACATGCTTACACAACTAACACGAGTAAGATCGCCATTTAATCAATTATTTAATTATATTTTCTTTTATTATCTTTTTTTTGGTTTATTTAATGGTGCTGTATCAACTACTAGGTTATTTAGCGTCGATGAAATTGATGATAGCGAGATGGTATTTGGCGAAATGAGGCCAATGATTCGCCATAGATTACGTGACACTCGCCTTAGAGTTGGGGGAAAAACTCGGAAAAAAAACCCAACCAGGTAATCAGCCCAAGCGGGAATCGAACCTGCACCTGAGCACAACTCTGGATTGGCAGGCAAACGTCTTAGTCGAAGAGCTACACCAGTGGCTTACTATTATATTCAATCAGTGACTGTTCACATAGCAAATGACACTGTGTAATGAACAATTTTACCACAAAAAAATATTTTCTGATCTAATTAGCTACCGGTACTTAAAATGCATACAGAGACAATTTTTTTGGATTGCTAATAACATATTTTTAAATTTCAATGCAATTTGCTCCTATCCTTCGTTGACAGCTTTTTGTTTATTTTTCGCGTTATTAGTCGAACAGTTATTACAATATTCAAGAATTCCCTAACCTAATCTGTCAATACCAATACTGCAATATTAATACATTATGTGCAGTTGGGATGTTTCACATACCGAGGTACCAGACTTCCAACTGTGGACACAGCACTGCCTATGATATAATATAAAGATGATAAAGATAACATTAATAAAATTATCATGATGGTAGTATTTGAGAAACAGAAAAACATGAAGGGTCCAGGGGAAGAACGTGCTAAGTCACGTTTTACTGTTTTTACAGGAGAGCAAGTTTAAAGTTTCAAGGTCCATTACATTATATTGTCTCTGAGTTGTCATTTTTCAAATATTTCTGGCTTGATCAAGTTTTTACTCTGTACAATTAAACTAGTGAAATCTCTATTGCCTGAGGTATTACATGACATCCAAAACAAAAAATTGATAATTTTGGACTTAACAGGTTTTTCCCCTGGACCCTTCACATGTATTTTGTAGACAATTTTACTCTGAGAAAGTGAAACTATATTTGAAATAAATTTCGTGTGATAATTATCATTAGACTAAGACAGTTATTAGATTCTTTTCAGGGAATATTATCTAAAAAATTATTAATTTTCAGAATTAAGAGACAGATAATTATATCACTTCTCTGAAGTTAAAAAAAATTGTTCTAATTTTTTTTGTGAAAGATTAATATATTTATTGAATGATTAAATTTGTGTGAATTGATTAG
Source organism: Periplaneta americana (assembly GCF_040183065.1). NCBI lineage: Eukaryota > Metazoa > Arthropoda > Insecta > Blattodea > Blattidae > Periplaneta > Periplaneta americana. Next base: position 36,848,073 of record NC_091118.1, on the reverse strand, counting down.
TTACCAATGCCTACGGATATGGTGAACTATGACGTTTTCATAATTATTCTGCTAGTTTGACGGGAATCACTTCCATTTATAAGACAGAGACATCTTTAGGGCGAAAATCAATACCAACAATAATAAGATGATAGGATAATATAATGATTAGTAGAGGTATTTTTATATCATTCTTATTTTTATAACTGGAGATCACCTTTCAGAGCCAGCTGGCAGATCCATCTGCACCTTAAAATAGGAACTTAAGATAATGTTATACAAATCTTGATTGCAAATTAGCGAGCTTAATGTTGGAAATTTCTGTTATATGCCACAAACTTAGATACAGGCTATGCAAATCTATATTTCCGATACAGTAACTGCTGAACCAATGAGGAAGACTATTTTTGTGTAATTCAATAAAAGCCTGAATACATCTGAAACGGTTTCGCAAGCTAATCTACTCTCACTTTTACATGCTAACTTGAATTACTATACGATAGATTAAAGTCCTCATTACTCACATACTCAACATAGTAACTCATATCTTATCTCAGGAAACTGTTTCTGACATCATGTCAGCCAATGTGTGTCATGTACTTGTTACTTTCTCCAACTCACAATGTGCCATAAAGTCCAAGTCCACTACAAATTTAAATGTCGCTGATTAAAATGTACTGTGTCATACTTTTGAACTTGTAAGGGGAGGATGAGAATTTTTAATTTTAAGTTAAGGTTACGATACCAGATTCTTTTCACAATTTCCAGGAACAGATATCAACATATGAAAAAAAAAAAAATAAACTTTTAACATTTCTGTTAGCTTGTCATTCACTTCTACTGTTTTTACATACTTTAAAGAATGGAAATACTCATTCTGTTTACACAAAAGAAATATTCATACTAGGCTTAATTAATAAATAATAAAAAAAACAATAATAATTACTTACGACTATGTTTATGGGATGAAGGTAAATGCAAATAGATGACGATCATGGCTGTCGGGAGAAAAATAAAGAAGGTAAACGTGCGAATTCTAAATGAGGTAGTAGAGCAAGTGGACAGCTTCAAATACTTGTACTATAAGCTGTAAGATGAGCTGCTACCAAGAAGTGAAAAGGAGGATAGCAATGACAAAGGAAGCTTTTAACAGAACAAGGAGCATGAAGGTCCACACCTGTGGAGTAACAGTCAGTGCGTCTGGCTGCGAAACCAGGTGGCCCGGGTTCGATTCCCGGTCGGGGCAAGTTACTTGGTTGAGGTTTTTTCCGGGGTTTTCCCTCAACCCAATATGAGCAAATGCTGGGTAACTTTCGGTGCTGGACCCCAGACTCATTTCACCGGCGTTATCACCTTCATGTCATGCAGACGCTAAATAACCTGAGATGTTGATAAAGCGTCGTAAAATAACCTACTAAAATAAAAAAAAGGAGCATGAAGAGATGTGATGTGATTTGACATTATTGTATGGAGCGAACATGGACATTATGACAAAGTGAAGAGAAGCGACTAGAAGCATTTGAAGTGTGGATATGGAGAAGGACGGAGTGTGTGAAATGGACAGACAGAATAAGAAATGAAGTTGTGTTGGAAAGAGTGGGTAAAGAAAGAATGATGCTGAAACTGATGAGAAAGAGAAAAGGGAACTGTCTAGGTCACTGGCTCAGAAGAAACTGCCTACTGAAAGATGCACTGGAAGAGTGCAGGGAGAAGAGTTTGGGGCAGAAGATATCAGATGATAGACGACATTAAGATATATGGATCATATGCGGAGACTAAGAGGAAGGTAGAAAATAGGAAAAATTGGAGAGTGCTGGGTTTGCAGTGAAACACTTACCCCAGGGACATCATTTTATTTTTACTCCAATTTTTATTGTACCTGAGTTTTTGAATGTACTTCACTCCCACCCCTTCTACTAATGAAGTTCAACCGTCCTCCACACAGATCCAAGACCGCATAACAGTCATAGTAGCCTTACCGTCACAGTACGTTCCAAAAATATGTTCGCGTTTTCCAATGACGAAAGAGCTTTCAATATTGCATCATTTTCGCACAGGTACTGTCGTCCATTTGCCTACGTCGCATTCCGGTTTTCTCCACCAGCTTCTATTCGCCTCTCTGTAAAGGCTAGTGGCTGGGCTGTCTTAGCTCTTTTCTGAGAACATTAATTTCTGTTAGGAATTGGACATCTACGTAATATTATACCCATAAAACTGTTTAAAATAACTTAAATAAAAGGGCCTCGTTAAGTAATTAACTGTCACGTGATTTCCCTCCTTTCTACGATCCTGTGACATAACCACTTGGACGGACAGTAGATAGCATGTCTGAGTAATTTTATCTTTTCGGATCGAGCAGAAGTGAAGATTGAATTTACAGTACATAAGGTACTCTTTTACAGAGTAGGTACAGAATTATTTCAACATGAGTTACTAGTACGAAGGACGAAACTGGTAATTGGAATTACACACATTAGAACTGAAGCCTGTATCGAAATGAACCGCCACCATTTTGAAAAATGTGTTTAAATATCCATATTATGATTATTTTTCAATTTAACTTAATTCTCTATAGTGTACGCTAATGTGCTGGAACACTACAATATACACTGCATAATGAATACGTCCGTATGAACAGCTCAGTTCGTGAGTAAAAACACTCATTGTTAATACTGTACTGTATTCTGATTAAACAAAAACCTAATGAAAATTATCAAACTCAAAAGCGTGATATTTCCTAGTTTACGTAAATGGATGAACTACTTTTCTTCCCTCCTATACCTAGTAAAGTGATTTGTTTGTATTTTACGCCATCGAACTCCAGTCGTGGAAGGGAGTAACAACCGTTGATCCAAAGGTATAGCCAGGTTAATATCAGAAATGTTAGTAAAAATAAAATGATGTCCCTGTATGTATGTGTATGTATGTTTAATTGTTGTCAATTGAAAGAAAATAAACCTAGTTACTTATTGTGGCATCAATAAACTCAGCAGAATCTGTTTTATGACTGGTGAAAATTTTGACTGCCTAATCTGCTATAGTTCTGGAGAAAATTAAATTTCTTTTGAGGTAGGGTAAAGCATATAGAAAGCTAGAAACCTCTACCAAGTGTCCTTAACTCAAACTACATTATCCAAAAATATTTTACAATTATCCTAGGACACACTGTGTAAATAAACTTGATCTTTTATGTTATTTTATTTATTTTTAAGTCTGCTGGTCTTACCTGTATTCAGGTTGTGAGTTAGGATCATCTGGTTGCTGTCCAAGCTTACTTAGGATATCTTGAGGCCACATGGAAGGCGTCAAAGCTGAAAATGGTCCCCCTGGAGTTGGAGTGACGCCATCAGCTTTAATACTCAGTCCTTCTGAGACTTCTCCAAGACAGGATAAATCTGTTTCACCCTCGTCTTCAGACAAGGCTGTGTCCACCTTCTCCTAAAAAAAAAAAAAAAAAAAAAAAAAAAAAAAGACAAAAATCGTAAGTCAATATAGGGATTCTGCTCAAGTTTATTTATTTTTGCGTAATAGCAAGGTCCTTAACTTGCCAATATTCACTGTGACTCTATGAGCATGGCTCACAGATGTCGCTAGTACTGAGAACAGATCATTTAGTTTGTCAGAGACTATCCAGAGTTCACCACAGACTCGGGTCTACTTTGCAATTGTAATGAATGAATGATGGAGAATTGTTGGGATGCCACAGGGGAAGCAGAGTACCCAACGAAAACCCTCGTTTTACTTGACTATGGGCTTGTCCAACACAAGTTATAAATTCAGGGTGCAGAATTTGAACCTAGGCTCCTTGGCTTATAAGCCCAGCTCACTGAGCCATCATGATAGCATAAGTCTAATTCGATGGTGTTTGGGTAAGGGGAGATTAGTCCTCAAATGAGTTTCGAGAAAAATTAAAATTGAAGCGTCGGCTGGAACAACGTTATAAGTTACATTTGGTAAAATTTACAGGAGCTGCAAAAATGTGTACACGTACAACGTTGTTATAGGGTAGCAAACTTTTGAATAGACAAATTTCACGTACTGCATTGATGGACAGTTGCAAGCCAAGGAGTATAGCAAGGTAACATGACATACAACATTATTACATGGAAACACGCCGAATAAAAATTTTGTAACTTACAACGCTTCAATTAACTTAGGACCCTTATCATAAATAATTTTCTACACAAATAAAACACATCAAATACTAGTATTATTTTGTTTTCTGCACACCCGGTTGTAGAATTTAACTTGTGTATGCACCTGGGAACAAACTCCATTTGCACAAAAAAATGACTTAACCCCTTTTACTCAAAAACCATCGAATTACAGTATAACGGTTCGGCTTCTCTTCCATTTAACATGGCAGTCACTTAAAGATGGATTCGTTCGGTGCATTCAGATTTTTATTCTTTGCACTATTTTTAAAATGAGCATCGCTCGCTGTATTGTCCCTGTCCACATGATCAGATTCCATCCATAATTCTGGCCAGAGAAATCTAGAGAAATTTCTGTAGGGTCCGCGATCAAAATAAAGAAACTCATGACAATATATCAATTGCAAGACCTCCAATCACAACAATATTGAAGGCACAAATGAAATGATGTGAAGGTTATTGTATTTCTTCTTTCAAAGCTAACAAAATTAAAAATACATCTTCAGAGCTATTCATTTTATTTCCAGGTTTAGTCCAGAAAACTACAAAGAATTAATATTCTCGCTCTCTTGGTAAGTAAAACAATATTAGATGATCAATTCGGAAATGCAGACAGGTGAAAATACTATAATAAAAATCCAAACGTGTCAAACTAATCCATTCCAGTAAGTAAGCACCCAGCTTTATTGTTTCTTTCACTATCACAAACTAACAACAAACGTCATTTCATGTCGCAAAACCGAATATTATCAATCATATACAATGACTCTGCATTTACACTTGTCTTGAGTTTTTGCATAATATACTACCTCTCTTGAGTTACGTACGTTACAGCTCAAGTCAGTGCTTAGCAAGCCACCAACTAAGGAACATGATAAAACCACAGTCTAGTATATACAGTCACGAAGCTCAATACGTAGGGAATATGCATCCATAGATAGTTGCTAATCACTAGGATCGCTACTATTGCCTCATAACAGACAATGCGAAATAGTACCAGTACAGTCTATTGTTCCCAGTACCCTCAACAACTCAAGCTTCGTGACTGTATATACTAAACTGTGATAATACTCTTTCAATCTTTATATATCGGTACTATATATCATTACAATATCCTGTTTCATTTCAGTACTGAACACCATTCGTTCTGTACATTCCTGGTTGAGTGGAAGAGAAGGCCTCATGGCCTTAACTCTGCCAGGCAAAATAAACCTACTACTACTACTACTACTACTACATGGCAAGTATGCATAAATGCAGAGTATGGAGAAATGAGAGGAATTTCTCCCTCCCTTAACACTTAAATCATTAAAATCTCTGCTCAGAAGCTGTTATCTCAGCCAGGAATAATTTCCCGTCCTATTTTCTTCTTACAAAGACTTCTAATAGCTGAACTGAGATTACTATGTATTGTGAAAGAGTGTAGAAGACTGGCTAAAGTCCGGAATAAAAACATTAGAAAAAAACTAAAATACAGTGTTTTGAAAAAAGGGTCCAATATTTAAAGTGCAGGTAGTATGCATCAAAACAAAAAATAAAAGTCCTATAAACATGGGTCCTAAAATCAATATCTTCTGAGAAATGAGCAAAATGATTACCATCACTGTAAGAACAGCATATCTTCTACTGTGAGCTCTTTGGCAAGAAACAATTGAGGAAACAGGATGAAGCCGTTTGTCACTGTGTATTACCCTCCCCACCCCTCTCCATGTGAGTGGGAAACTTTTTGAAAAGTTGAATTTGAAATTCTTAAAAGTTTCCCTTGTATTATAACAACAAATCGTACACTGCATAAATAACTTCATACAAAAAAGACTATGCTCGCATGTGTGCTAACAATAAATTCTCTATTCAACTTTTTATGAGAAACTACTCAGAGCTTATATCATAATATGGTGATAAAATGAAGCAATGGCGAGAAGTGAATAGCAGGAAGAAACTGAAGTATTCGAAAAAACATTTTCCTACTAAAAAAATTCACATAATGTATTGGACTCCTATTTTCTTTTCCCAAGGACAGATACATTGTTAAGAATATCATTGGCTTGTATACTCCATATCATGTGGAAAATTAGAAAGCACAACAGAAGTCTACTAAACGAGGAGGGGCTTAGTAGTGTTGCCAGAACAAATCTGGCATTTATTTTTTTGTAGAGTGATACTTTGCAAACAAGACACATTCATTAAGTTTTAACATTACATTGTCAAAAATGAATGTTTGGAAAGGAAGCTTTTTAAGAGGGGTTTATAGACAATGAATGATAAGGTTTACCAATATCACCATACTTTTCACTATAATAATGGTTGTCATATGGCAATGAATTTTGGGGGCATTAGCAGTATGCTGAATTATTTGAATCTGAAAGTTAGAATTTATAGAACAGTTATATTACCGGTTGTTCCGTATGGCTGTGAAACTTGGACTTTCACTTTGAGAGAGGAACAGAGTTTTTGAGAATAAGGTTCTTAGGAAAATATTTGGAGCTAAGAGGGATGAAGTTACAGGAGAATGGAGAAAGTTACACAACGCAGAACTGCACGCATTGTATCCGTCACCTGACATAATTAGGAACATTAAATCCAGACGTTTGAGATGGGCAGGGCATGTAGCACGTATGGGCGAATCCAGAAATGCATATAGAGTGTTAGTTGGGAGGCCAGAGGGGAAAAGACCTTTGGGGAGGCCGAGACGTAGATGGGAAGATAATATTAAAATGGATTTGAGGGAGGTGGGGTATGATGGTAGAGACTGGATTAATCTTGCTCAGGATAGGGACCAGTGGCGGGCTTATGTGAGGGCGGCAATGAACCTCCGAGTTCCTTAAAAGCCAGTAAGTAAGTAAGTTTATATTAAACATTTCATGGCGTGTTTTGAGAAAGCCATTGATTTAATTTTCAATACGCTCAGTACGTTTATACAACAGTATATTATGATAATAAATGATTAAAATAATTTTAGTTTTGTCCTTTAACCTTCCGGTTACTCTGTCATAAAAGCTAACAGGAAGCACTGTGTTTATTTGGTCTTCGAGAGGGGAGACGTAGATTTATACAACATTGTTGCATGATTTAAACAAGTTCAGAATTAGCGTGCGCGCACACGCACAGCCTCCCCCCCCCCCCCCGTGCATGCTTTTCAAAGTATAATTGACAGTAGACAAAGTTATCGGCTCTCCATGTCATCTGAGACAAAGCAGGATCTTTCCAGAGTTCCGAAAAGAAGTTCCTCAGGTAATCATCGGTGCCATCTCGCCAAGTACCATTTCTCTATCACCAATTCCACCGACACTAAATAACCCAGTAGCTGATACAGCACCGTGAAAAACCGAATCAATAAATATAATATGGTAACTTATATTTACACAAATAAAAATATTAGATGCAGTAGATGATGATGATGATGATGATAACAATAATAATAATAATAATAATAATAATAATAATAATAATAATAATAATAATAATAAATTCAAGAAAACAAACAAGATTGTCACTTGGCATTTCTGGTCTCTCCTGGTAATAGTTTATTTGTAACCTACTTCTGAGGTTGAGGCGCCTGGAAGGCGGAGTTACGCTGCCCCCATGATATTATGTTAGGATGATTATGACGTCCCAGGAGAAGTCTTAAACCTAAGCCTAATCTAACTTCCAAACCACGGACGAACATGGGAACATTTCGCGTAGGCTTCCGCGGCTGGTGTGCGTGGTGTGTGGATAAGCTTCAGGGCGCCTACCGCGTTGTCTTGGTGTTGGTGGCTGACGTTTCGACCTCTGTGTTGTGGTCATCTTCAGAGCAGTTGTTGGATAAGGAAATAGTCTGCGAGCTCTTATATATATAGTACTCCCCCCATCGAGACTCTACTCTCTCCCTATATATATATATATATATATATATATATATATATATATATATATATATATATATATAGGGTGTTTAAAAAATACGGGGCATAATTTCAGGTATGTATTTCCTACATGTAGACAATCAAAATAGTTCATTACAACATGTGTCCGGAAATGCTTTATTTCCGAGTTATGGCCTTCACAACATTGAAATTCACCAGAACGTTTTTCTTTCCGCAGGTCGTTGCCGTCAAAGGAGACATTAAGAGGGCACTCTGACAGTTCATTCCGAGGCGAAGGTTACATTCAGTGTTGTGTAGGCATTAGACTGTGCGACATGTATTCAAATCAAGAGCTGGCAGAGATACACTTCATGTACGGTAAGGCCTCCACGCTCACCTGATCTGAACCCTCTCGATTTCTACTTGTGGGGCCATTTAAAATCATTGGTTTATTCGTCTCCGGTGCCTGATTTGGAATCCCTTCGGAATCGAATTGTGGCATGTTCTGAGGACATACGCAATACTCCTGGAGTTTGGGATCGTGTTCGCAAGTCAATGAGACATTGATGTGAGGTCTGCATTCAAGCAGGAGGTGGACATTTTGAACATCTTCTGTAATGAGAACGACCTGCGGAAAGAAAAACGTTCCGGTGAATTTCAATGTTGTGAAGGCCATAACTCGGAAATGAAGCATTTCCGGACACATGTTGTAATGAACTATTCTGATTGTCTACATGTGGGAAATACATACCTGAAATTATGCCCCGTATTTTTGAAACACCCTGTATATATATATACATACGAGCTCGCAGACTATTTCCTTATCCAACAACTGCTCTGAAGATGACCACAACACAGGGGTCGAAACGTCAGCCACCAACACCAAGACAATGCGGTAGAAGCCCTGAAGCTTATCCACACACCATGGGAACATTTCACTTTATGGGAAAATTCCTGTGTTCTAACTGGCAATCGAATCAGGCACCTCATGAACTGTAGTCAGAAGCTCTGACCACTAGCCCATAAGGCTGGTACAGAATAACTAAATAGAAGGCAAGAAAAGTAGAATTACAGTATCACCAACTTTACAACGTGGATTCCTGAGAGGGATGTACATGCAACTCAAGTACAATTAATTTATTTGTGGGCACATTGTTGACAAAATTGGAGTGATAACAATTGGAAATAACATAATAATGTTTTTCTGACAGAAAATAATTAATACGTGTTGCTGAAATCACATGTGATGATACTACTGTTCAATAACTAAAGCTGGGGTGTGAAAATGCAGAAATTTGATCCAAACAAATGTAACATTGTAAAATTCCTTTGGAGAACGAAAAATTACATTTGTTTAGATCAAATTTCTGTACATTTAAAGGACAAAACTAAAATCATTTCAATAATTTATTATCATAATACACTGCCCTCTTAAATTGACTGAGCACATTGGTAATTAAATCAATAGCTTTCCCAAACATGCTATGAAATGTTTCATATAAAACAATTTTATCTCGAAAAGGAAGCAAAGACAAAGAAAATTGTATTATTAAATTTTTCCGTTTGAAATATAAAAAAAATAACCTCCTAAAATTAATTACATTACTTACGGTTCACTTAGTATACTGTACAATCAGTTACCCAGCTACCCATATTAGCTGTAAATTGTGAAATTAATGTCCAAATAACCACACTAAACATTCAAATAAATATAATTCAACTGGAGTTTACAAATTAAAATGCAATAGTTGCCCACGTTTTTACATAGGATAGACAGGAAGATCCTTTCATACAAGATATAATGAACATATTAAAGCTATAACCAAACCTTACATCACATCAAATTATGCAGATCACATTATCAACAATAATCATGACTACAATAATATAGAAACAGATATGGAAATTTTACACATCACACCAAAAAGTTCACAGTTACACATCCTAGAACAGTACGAAATATATAAGAATACAAATAGCACACCCACAATATATACTTAACACACAACTACAGTTCGATATGCACATATTATTTGACGTCATAATACAACATAACATACAAACAGCCAACCCCCACCATAGGAACAACACACCCCCACCCCTACCATCGACAACTGCACATCGCAGTGTCAAGATCACCAGTGGTTCAAGAGACACTGAAGACGACGACACATAGCGTCGAAACGGGCAGTCTGTCGAAGGTAAATACCTTTTTTAACAATTTTAACGTATGACAAAGTAAATTTTATATTTTTAACAAAGTGTTAACGAGAACTTTAATCAATAAATAAAAATTATCGGAAAATTGAGTAGCCCTTGTCCACGAGCTGATAGCGCTAATTGTACAAGCATAATTGCTGTATCATGTGACAGGAGAGACATTCAAGCCAGTTGGAAACTCTATGCTATCTCCAAGCATGTGATGCTGTTATTTTTTAATGCAACATTCCAGTTAAGTTCTCACACTGTTACAGTTATTGTAGGCAAAAATTTGTTTATATTTGCCTATCTGCTGTGGAATCTGTATGTGCAGTTTGAGGGGAGGCTTCGACAGGAGCTCATTAACAGTACTTTTCTTAGTTCACTGAATTAAAAGGCTTTGTTTTGCTAGCCATGTGGTCGTCTCATGGTACAAGGGCAATATTACACCGTAACAATAGAAATAAATATTCGAATTCGAAAAGAATTGCTGACCAGATCTGTTTCACTCTCTTTTTGATGTTGAATTCTCACTGATCAGGTACACTCTTTCTCCGAGTGAAAACTGAAGGGGTGAGAATAAGATACCCAGTCCAAAGCAACACTTTTAACAAACATGTTTTTTTGTGTGTGATTTCATTTTTTACATATATAAGGAAGCTACTAGTAAAATATTATAAAAATTACTCAATACATGACGTAAGTATACACTGAAGAAATTATGATACTACACAAAATAGCATTGAACTTTAAACCTGCAAAATTTTGTCTGTGTGGCTTAGGATTATATCATTTTCACCAATTCAATTAATTAAAGTTCTATACTAAACAAGATTGAAATAAAAATATGTTAAGTATAGTCCCATCGCTCTAATTTCCGGCAGCCAATCACATTGCAGGTCGGCTACATTTAAATGTGTGCGTCTTATGATTCACTGATGAAGATTTAAAGCATTTCCTAAGGCTGGATAGATACTTAATATATAATCGCCCGCCATTTTGGCTCTTTAATTGGCGTTTGCAGAAAGCACACGAGGACGTTATTTGCTGCTCAATTATTTTCTGAATTACGGCGTGTTTGATTTATTATCATAGAAGCTGCGACATGATAATGTTTAACAGTGTGGCAAATAGATCCCTCGTCTGGTAGCTCGGCAACGAAAGAACAAAAATGGCGAACGATACTACCTACCTAGCCTTTATAGAGCCTTGACTTCCTAAGACGTAAGCAATGAGGAGGAGTCACGCCGGGAATAACTTTAACTCTTAATACTCGGAATGATGGCATACATACACTGTTTGGTTTTATCTGTCAGCACTGCAGTGTTGGTTTTCAGCAGAACTCGACTCTGTCTTCAATCATTACAGTGGAATTAAAACAACAACCAGTTTCTGAAGGTGTCCAAGGGTTTCGACGGCAAAATTCCTTCTCTGTTTATGGTCAATTCGATGCTAGATTGTAGATAAAGGAAAGAGGGAGTTGTAGTGGCTTATTGGCCACAAAGAGAGAGGAAAGGATGTTGCCATGGGAACCCTTGGATGCCTTCAAATTTCACAAGTTGTTGTTTTAATTCCACTACAATTATTATTGTATCTTCTTCTTATACAAGCAAGGATTAAATCTCGTGGCCTGTTCTGTTCTCAAGAAAGATCATCCTTTTACCTTATTTTAAGTCTGCCAACATTTCTGGATCCTTGAGGTTGATAATTCAAGAGAATTATCGAAGTCTGGTATCTGCCATTCATGGTATACATTCACACATGAGGGGCGTTTTCACAAAACTCGTTATCTATATTTTTTTTCGATTTTGAGGTTTTAGCGTATCCTTATGTTTTTGGGTCAGGAGAATCCAATGGTGCTATCAGAATTAAGCTAAAGTTGGTAAGTATATCAGTAAATTGATCTTGAAATAAAAGAGATTTTTCAAAACTCAGTATCTACAGCTGTGTATGTTAGAAAAGAGCTCTCTTGAAAGAACAAGATTTTGTAGATAACGAGTTTTGTGAAAACGCCCCTCTTCTGCTTTTCAATAATTTTATATAGATTATTTGCTTCTGATCAGCCTCATGGGCTAGTGGTCAGTTTCTGACTATAGTTCATAAGGTCCCGGGTTTGAATCCTGGTTAGAACACAGGAATTTTTCCTTAAAGGGGAATGTTCCTGTGTTCGTCCTGGTCTGCAAATTAGGTTAGGCTTAGGTTTAAGACCTCTCCTGGCACTTCATAATATCATAGGGGCAGTGTAACTCTGCCTTCCAGGCACCCCAACCTCAGAAGTGAGTTACAAATAAGCCATTGCCAGGAGAGACCAGAAATGTCAATGATAACCTGGTGGAATTGGATAAATATAAATATATATATATATATGCTTCTTTATATCGACGCTTCTCAGGTGACCAAGAATAGTGAAATCAAACATCGCGCTGAGGAGCCTCGTATCTGCAATCGACTTTTCCAGTTCTCACAACTGAAATTTAGTATAGGTACTGCCATTTCCTTATGAAATTGAATTTGCATTTCAACTATAACTCCATTTCTTAGTGTTCTCTTTACTGTTCAAATATTTGTCTAAATCTATTACAATACTCATAATTCTATAACATACAAGAACTATGCATACCTATTAGAAATGATAGTGCTCTCATTTTACGAGGAAACTACGCATCATTCTGCTGCCAGCTGACTTCCTGCTCTCCTGACCGCAGTGTGGGAAGCCAGTTCTACAAAACATCCCAGCTGTTAGTTGCTTCTGAGAATTGTACCGGAACGTGTGTTATGCAAGTGCAACATGCAGGAAAGTGTACGCTGGGGTCCTGCTATAATCTAGTTTCCTCGTAAAATGAGAGTATTGTATTATATATTATATTTTAAAATATCGAAGAGTTTTATGCTAAATACGAGTAGATGACAATGCTTCAATAGAACTGAAATCATTATTTATACAATTCGCTATGATTACAACATGATATAGAGATGTAATAACTACACAAATTTAAGAAGGAAAACAACCAGTATGATTGGCGTAAGTCTACTTTCCGAAACTATTCAAGTAAATGTCCCATCAGGGTTGTCAGATTCCCTCGTCAGGAAACCAGAACAGGTGATGATATTGCATATCTTAACGTGACTACATATTTCAATTAATTCAATTTGTAATACAATTGATTTTATTCGTTATATGTATTTAAAATAATTACACAGGGCCTAAACTTTTAATTTTATTACATTTTTGATAGATTATTAAATTTCTTTTGAATTATTGATGAAGTCTGGAAAAATAATGTCACATTACAGCCTGATCTAGGCTATACAGAAAAAAATGCAATAGTAATCAACTTTCAAAGAGAGTAAAGAATAAAGATACTGTTTAGTTTAATACCTAATACATATTACAGTATTATCATTCTTATTTCAATACAATCAGATAGGAAGTGTCAGGTGGCGTTGACGACATTAAACATAGGTTGGACAGGGTCTTGAAAAAATGAATAAGGAATTTTAAAGATAATTTTAAATAAATGAGCAAAAAATCTAGTTTTCCAATGTTTCTGACATACCGGGACAAATAGCTTATAACTGGACACAGGACACACCATTAAGATCCCGAACAATCCTGGAAAATTCAGGACATCTGACAACACTGTGTCCCACAGAGTAGCTGCGTGATTTAAGGCGTCATGCCTTGGGCTAGTGATACTGGTTTGAGTCCTCATGAAATCTCGAGTGTATGGGATCAGTACCTACCCAGCATCTGGGAGCTACAGTGAGCAGCAAATTCCGGTTTTATACGCCAGTTATAATGGCTAGGGAGATGAGATAGATTGTGCTGACCACACGTTATCCACTTAGTGGTCGGATGATCGTTCACCTCACTGAGACATATGGATGTGAGACTAGCAGTCGCCTGCTCGGCCTTGACTGTCCGTAACCAGTTGTATCGTAGAATTAATTAATTAATTTAATCTGGAAGAGATAAGGCCATTAGGCCTTCTCTTCCTCTCTAAGTAAATAAGAAGAATGCCTAAGATCTTACACACCCCAATACAAGTATTCCTTCATATTAAGCATACTAAAATTTGAAAAACTTATTAATTTCTTTTCCTTGTTCAGATTACTTTACACTATTATTTAAATAATGAGTCACTTCTGATGTACTGATCAGATGATTGTTCACTTCGTTGAGATGTGGATATGAGGCTAGCAGCCCACTGCTCATCTTAGCCCTCTAAAAACTGTCATGCCATGAACTTAATTTAATTTAAGTAGATAAGAATAAGAATGTCAAAGATCTTAAATTCAGTACTCAGATACATATTTCTTTATATTAAACATACTAAAGTTGAAAAATGTCCTGCACTGTGGTGTCGTGGTCTAAGACATCCTCCCTAGAACTTGCGTTACAGAACATGCATTGGTTCGTCCTCATAGGGGAAGAAATTTTCTCATGAAATTTCGGCCAGTGTATGAGGCTGGTGCCCACCCAGCATCATGATTCATGATATACTTGGGGAACTACGATAGCGAAATCCAGTTAAGAAAGCCAGCTATAATGGCTGGGAGAATCATTGTGCTAACTACACGATACCTCCATTCTAGTTGGATGATCGTCCACCTCTGTTTCGACATGTGGGCGTGAGGTCAGCAGCCAGCTGGTCAGTCTGGGCCTTTAAAAGGTTGTATCATCACGGATATTATTATTATAACATTCATTCTGTCCAAGGGCAAGTCTTTCACTGTAAACCCAGCATTCTCCAATCTTTCCTACTTTCTATCTTCCTCTTTGTCTCCGCATATGCTTCATATATCTTAATGTCGTCTATCATCTGATAACTTCTTCTATCCCGAACTCTTCTCCTATTCACCATTCTTTCCAATGCATCTTTCAGTAGGCAGATTCTTCTCAGCCAGTGACCTTGATCAGTTTCAGCATCATTATTTCTTCACCCACTCTTTCCAACACATCTTCATTTCTTATGCTGTCTGTCCATTTCACACACTCTATTCTTCTCCATATCCACGTTTCAAATGCTTCTAGTCGCTTCGTTGTAATGTCCATGTTTCTGTCCCATATAATGCCACACTCCACACACAGCACTTCACTAGTCTCTCCCTTAGTTCTTTTTCCAGAGATCACAGAAGATGCTCCTTTTTATACTAAAAGCTTACTTGCCCATTGCTATCATCCTTTTGACTTCCTGGCAGCAGCTCATGTTACTGCTTATAGTACACCCCAAGTATTTGAAGCTGTCCACTAGCTCTACTGCCTCATTTAGAATTCGCACGTTTACCTTCTTTATTTTTCTTCCTATGACCATGGTCTTCGTCTTGTTTGTATTTATCTTTATTCCATACTGCTCACAGCTGTCATTCAGCTCCAGTAGCATATCCCTTAGATTGTTATAGCCTATTAAAGTTTAAAAATGTCTTAGGGGGAGTGGGTAGTGATGCCTGTGATATTAAAGAATTTCAGCACAAAAGTTTAGTTCATTATTTCTAGGCTTTTAGTGTTCATAGTGGCATAAAAATTTCCATGGTTACATAATAAATCATTTTAAATTCAGTGGTATAAAAAACAACTAATTAGTTTATTATCCAAGTGCAAAAGAAGGGCCCTAACTGATAACCTGTTTTCCTACTTTGGTAAATATACCTTCAGGTGCACATTACTTGCTACAATCTTCATGCATCTACCTTGTATTTTTTTTAAGTTATCAAGGAATGTATATTGCAAACTCTAAAGCAAAATTTAGTTAAATATTTCAACCTTAGTGAAACAAAAAAAAAAAAATATTGAACTTTGATTATTTATCAATTTTTTTTTATTTTTCCTCATGTTATGTGTCTGATATTCTTAAACTCGTAGATCTACTTTGTAGAACACAGGCTGTAAAAATTGCATGTAAATAGATTCAATAGTTTCAGAGAAAAAGGCACTTAAGTTAGAAAAATATCAACATAAGGAAAAACTGCATTAAAAAAAAAGGATGTATGAATTAATATGCCGCCAAACTGAAAGAAGCCGTTTAAAGGGCTTACCTGCAGGGACACCCCCCCCCCACAATATATATTGTTTTAAAGCACTAGTTTTATATATTTTTTTAATGCAAATAAAAAATCTGATTTTTTTACTCCTAATCACTACTCGTTCCCCTTAATTCCGTATCCTTGATCAGATTACTTTATATCATTATTAAAAACATGGACAGAACATCTATTTCGAATGGATCACAGCAGATTGCCCAAGGCCTGAAAAAGTGAAGTGGGAAGATCCTGGGAGAGATGGACACCCGCTGAGACATCGCCAAAACAGGCTAACATGGCCTAATCTATGAAGTTGATGATGATGAAAAGAATGAGTCACTTCAGACAGTTGTCGCCCTAGATCATATATACCCAGATTGCTCTGCGTTATAGGTTTTGAAGTTAACAACTTTCGTCAGGTTTACTATGCTGCCATCTAGTTGTTACATATGGAGTGACTCCTTAAGTTCCATTTGAATTGCATTAGCGACTGTACTGCCATCTCGTATTCTTTTATGGCGGATGGGTGGCGATCCTGGTGGTTGTTCTCTTCAAAGTGCAAACGATTTTAACAAAGGAACGAGCAATCTATATGTGATCTGGGTTGTCGCTCAGAATGAATGGTAAGCAGCTGCCATGGCAACCCTCTTCTAACCAATCACCACCTAACAATGCCCACACTCCTTGCCTACAGATTGCTATGAACTATTCCATTGCCGTCATATTGAGTAAACAAACATACACAGTGTTTATTTAGATTTTAATTTTGCTGGACTGCTGCAGTTCGATCAATTATAAAAGTTATATTTCCAATTGTTCTGCGTGGTTGTGAAACTTGGATTCTCACTTTGAGAGAGGAACAGAGGTGCTTTGGAAAATATTTGGGACTAAGATAGATGAAGTTACAGGATAATGAAGTTACATACACTGTATTCTTCATCTGACATAATTAGGAATACTAAATCCAGATATTTGAGATGGGCAGGCCATGAAGCACATATGGATGAATCCATAAATGAATATAGTGTGTTAGTTGAAAGACCTGATGGAAAAAGACCTTTGGAAAGGCCGAAAAGTAGATGGGAGGATAACATTAAAATGGATTTGAGGGAGTTGGATATGATGCTAGGGTCTGGATTAATCTTACTTGACTTATGTGAGGATAGCAATGAACCTCCAGGTTCTCTAAAAGTAATTTGTAAGTAAGTTGCAGTTCGATCAGTAATGATTTCAGTGTTGTTTGTGATTGATATTTTTTTTTCTTTTTGGTTCGAACATTAATAATTACCGACATTAATAATTGTTCAAAGTTTCTTTGAGTGTACTACATTTTATTAGCAGTTAAGCTATTGTTAAACATGAAAGAGATAACCAATAACAGTTTCATAACCTTTGCCACTCCACATAAAAAAAAGACTGAAAAATACGAAAATCGAACTGATCCTCCATAGAAAAGCCCATGAAATGGTATGCACATTATATATTAAGAAATCCAACTTGCAATGAAGTTCTGTGGTGTACCATATAATGTCTTTATACTTATTAGAATACAAAAAGATACCTTCATCTCAAACAGCAGAAATAACTAAAATGCTCTCTCAATTAGAACACTCAATAAAAGAATTTTATTCCAATGGATACCATCCCATTGTGGAATCCTGGGAAACGAGAATGTGGATGCTTTAGCAAAGAAGGGCAGCACTGCTACTTACAGACCTGTTACTAAATCTACGTATTACTCTGTGAAAAGCTTTATTAAATCTACATACTTAGACTTCAATAAACAAAATTTGATAACACAATCTCAAGGGAAAAAATGGAACTCTCTGCATCATAATCTACAGTTGATACCCGATTTACCACGCAAATCGTCTGTAGCTGCATTTAGATTGGCAGCAAGCCATGACTGTTTGGCCAAACATCTGCATATAATTGGAATATATCAGCAGTCCCCTAACTGCCCATTGTGCAACTCAAACCAAGAAATTGATTCAGAATACCTCAAAATCTGTGCGTCAGTGGCTGACCATGACAATATCTTTGAAAAATATTGGAGTGCAAGAGGTAAAATGACTTTATTGTCAAATGCCTGGCGTTAGAAAACAACAACAGAATACAAAAAGAAGGTTTAAGCAAATACATATTACCAAATTTTCTGAAAGACAGCTTTTCAAAACTTCCCTCTCTCAATTCACAGCACACTAAACCTACAAGTGAGTGTAAAATTGATGTTGGTGCCAGCACTGGTACCAGTGGTAGCGAGATTCCATGTAATATTACGGACAGGCAATACATGTGGCTCTTATAATAAAATTATCAAGATAACGACTGATGTCTGTGTATTGCTGGAGTTTCTTTCAATAAATACACCAATAACAGTGCACACTCATCTCCAACTGTGATCTGGCATTGTTTTAGAAGCATCTTTCGATAGCTTAGGTGCTTGTTTGTGTTCTAATGCTGGAGGTGAAAGGCCAAACGATCTAAAATGTAGTCAAATGTAGAAGTTTACTCATTCTAAAATAGTTTAATTTTCTCTCATCCTCTCGGATGCAGAATTCTTGCAGATATTATAGGATACTCCCAAAATTCTCTTCCATTCCATTTTTGACGTCTCAGAACAAAAGAACCTCTTATTCCACGTGGAAGCCATGATTATCTCTCAGCATCAGTTACAAAACTGCTCTACTCACAAGGCCAACAATGACCTTGTCAGTGTGAGTGTACAGCAACCCTTGCTGGTGTTAGTGCCAATAATGATAATGGTACCAATACCGATTTTATTGGTACATGTATGCCAGTTCTACTGTGCAGATGTTTAAATAAACTTGTTGGTTCCCGAGTAGAGTTAGTGGTACCATTACCAAACCATATGTTGCAATGGTAACTGTCAGAACTGACTAGTTCTTTTAATACCAATACCGGTTATTCTTAACAAAACATCACTCATTGCTCTTGATGTCAGAGTACAAATATTACAAGAATAATTCCTAAAGATAACAGTAGTAGACTACCACGGGAAATGTGTGTAATAAGAAATGAGTCTAGTTCATTAAAGATAACAAAAGTACATTATTATATCTTTATTCTCAAAGATGTTGATAACAATAGAAATAAAAACAATAGTAGTAACAATAATAATAATAATGAAATACATGACTTGTGCTATGAAGTGGTGTTCACATCATTAAGACAATATACTAGGGCAGTCAATAAACAAAGAGACAAATATATGTTACTCTTACATTCTTTGTCACCTTATTCACTTCTCTCTTTGGTTACTAAATTGCCCACATACTTACATAAATCATATTATGATAAGAGACGCATTATTCCTACGTTTGACAAATAAAACGACTAAAGGAAAAAAACTGAAAGAATAGCAAGCGATCACAATGGGGAAACATGCATGGAGTAAAAATTGGCTGTTTAGTGATAAATTATAGATTATATGCATTCACGAACTCAAGAAGAACACGCCAATCTTTTTTGATAAAAAGCAGCATTATAATGTGATTTTTTTAAAAATATCACATGACTCGAAAACGCAAATTCATTGGTGTCTCAAAGAAATAAAAACATATTAATATATATAATAGAGATATTTTGATTAACTACGTAACTTTCCTCTCTAAATTAAGGATCTTCGAAAATATTAACAAATACAGTGCATGTTCCCATTGTGAAGAACTGGAACAGATTATTATTATTATCATTATTATAATACAGTGGTCATCAGCACAATGCACCCTCGGGCTAGCATCTCTTACCCGTGGATAAAACATTGCACTAGCATGCATCATGACTGCTGGTAGGTATGCTGTGTCCCTATTCCTTCTGCATGATCGAGCATATTTCGTTACACTCCTTACACTTTATCCATTTCAGCGAGTGTTGACGACCACTGTTATAATAAATAATCTACTAAAGTGTACTTTATTTCTCAGAATAACTTTCTTTTGCAATAGATGATTTCATCAACAATGAAACAAATAATAATGATTTCAGAAATACACTACGTATGTTAAGTCAACTGTCCGAAGACTGGTTGAAACCTTGTGACACCAAAAGTCACAACTCATGAGCAACTACAGTAATCTCCCTGTATCCAAAGGGGATACATTCCAAAACCTACTGCGGATAATAGCAAACCATACAAATATCCCATTGGTAGGTTGCTACTGCAGCACATGTCAGGGCAGTGAAAAGTAAACAGTATTGGTAATGCCAATAAGGACAGTGTTAATGATTGATATTAACACAGTCTATGAATACATTTTCTACAAAACTCTTCATATTAAGACGTTAAGCAGTGAAGTACATAACAAAGTCGCCAAGGTTAACTGCAGATGGGGGGAGGGGATTACTATAAGCTCAGATCACGTATATAACAGATTGCTCAGCCTTATAGGCTTTGACGGCAACAACTTTTATCAATTTCACTACACTGCCATCTAGGTGCTGCATAAAAGTCATGTTATAATCACTTGAATTGCATGGAGTAACTGCACTTCCATCTGAATCCTATAGATTCAAAATCCCCTATATCCACTTTCACAAATTACAGGATTTTGTCAGTAACTGGTGGCAAATAGAGCGAATTTTCAACCTAACATGACTTTTAATAAACCTTTTGCTTTAAATTTAGTGGCTTTTTGATTTCAAACTATATAAATCATTAGAATTCATTCTTAGCAAGCAGTATATGTGGACATAACTCTGTTCTCAACAAAATGGTCTTTAAAGGGTTCTGAATCTAGAGGATTCATTTAGCAGTTGTTTTCAATCGGTGGTGGCGATCCTAGTGGTTGTTCTCTTCCACATGTCACCAATTTTAACATGGGGATAGCCAATCTGTTATATATGTGATCAGGGCCATAAGCCTGAACTAAACATGTGATAGAAGATTATATCGCGAAAAATAAGATGCAATATTGAACGTTTTTAGAGTCTCTCAAATTACAACTTTCTTCCTTCTTGTATAATAATAATAATAATAATAATAATAATAATAATAATAATAATAATAATAATAATAATAATAGTAATAATAATAATAGTAACAATAATAATAATAATAATAATAATAATAATCACCTCTTTTATATTATGAGTCCAAGTTCTTTGTTAGGAATTAACATTTACAGAAATCATTCAAAGGTAGGTTTGGCCAGTGTTTCTCAACCAGTGGTACGCGTACCTCCAGGGGTACTTGAAGAAACTGCAGATGTAAAATTTTTTTTTGCCCATGATATTGCTAACATAATATACTCATTAGAGATTAAGGCTTTGTGTTGCCAGTGCTTTGCCTCAACATATTTGTTTAAATCCAGTTTCTTTATATCTAAATGAAATACAAAGTAAGGCACTCCACGAAGAAGTTAACATCCAAAAAATGACTTAATTGTAGCTATAAGTACAGTTAAACAAAAATGGATGACATTATTTCACGAAAACAGGCTACATTTTACATTAAGTAAACTTTATACTTCTTTTACACTTTCTTAATACAGTGAAACTCCACTAAGCTAGATTTCGTTAAACTGGATGTCGTTTAATCCCAACAGGCATTCTGAGAAATAAAATTCAATACAAAATAAATTACGGTACTAATGCAAGGCGAAACATTCCCGCATACTGTAGTATATATTTTTAAGGTGGGGAGGGGGGGGGGAAGGAAAAAAACACTGCAAAATATAAAGTTATGTAAATTCAGTTACATGTTTTTCAATTTTGCAGCTGCAGTGAACGACAGTGTACTCTACATTGGTCAACGCATGGAAAAAAATTTGTATGACAGTAGTATTTAACTGGAGAATGAAGAAACTGAAATCAAGGACTACCAAGAAATGCTATTAGGATGGTGTGAGATGCGTCACTGAAGAAGAGAGTGAGAATTGGCTTGACAATGATGAAAGCGATCCAGGTTGTATCATAACGAATTAAGAAATTGTGGATAATATAAACGAGGTTGGAGGCTCTAATGGTGCATCTGAAGATGAGGATTCTGATATCTGCACCCTAAAAATGAAGTTAAGTGAGGTTAAAGAAAACCTGAATATGTGATCAATTTTATTCAACAAAATGACAATAAGGAAATTTCAGCATATTACTACCTAAAAATGAAGTTAAGTGAGGTTAAAGAAAACCTGAATATGTGATCAATTTTATTCAACAAAATGACAGTAAGGAAATTTCAGCATATTACTACCTAAAAATGAAGTTAAGTGAGGTTAAAGAAAACCTGAATATGTGATCAATTTTATTCAACAAAATGACAATAAGGAAATTTCAGCATATTACTACCTAAAAATGAAGTTAAGTGAGGTTAAAGAAAACCTGAATATGTGATCAATTTTATTCAACAAAATGACAATAAGGAAATTTCAGCATATTACTACCTAAAAATGAAGTTAAGTGAGGTTAAAGAAAACCTGAATATGTGATCAATTTTATTCAACAAAATGACAATAAGGAAATTTCAGCATATTACTACTGAACAAGACATAATGCGAGTTAGTGAAGGAGATGTTCAATATATTACGAAAGAAAATATACTTTTGAAGCATAGAAAAAAAAAAAGATTTGTAACTTGTAAAATCATCAGCACATATATTATACTTTTCAATGAAATTGTTAAAATAGAAAAACGTATAGTGTGTTCAATTTGGAAACCCATATTGCTTTTGTTGATTTCAAAAAAGCTTTTGATAAAGTTAACAGAAATAAATTATTCTACCAAGTGATCACCTCCCACAACAGTTAATAAAAAACTTCTATAATCTTCATGAAACAAATTATCACAGTGGCTAGAAATAAATACCGAAGTAAGGCAAGGATATCATATCATATATACAGCTATATGAATAAAATTATTCAAAAATGGCGGCAAAGGAATCACGGATAGGCTACATTCAAATCAACAGAAATTTAAAATTAGATGCCTTACTTTTTACTGATGATTTAGTCCTAAAGCACTTAATGAAAACAATCTATAGTATTCAGTACATAATTTAAATATTGTTGGGGAAAAAATATGGCATGAAAATAAATACGGATTAAAAAAAACAAGCAAAAATTATGCCTTCTGTGGAAAAGTAAACATCTTAGAAATAGTGTGTGACTGATGAAAATGAGACATAACAGACAAAATTTAAAGATATTCTAAAACAATAGAAATCATTAACAGCACAAAGAAGCCTTTCCTAGTACAGAGGCATACTAGAATACGCTTGTACAACACCTTGGCAAGATGTGTACTTTGTAATGGAAGTGAGACATGGATAATTAGAAAAAAAAAAGACGAAAGCAGAATAACAGCTAACAAAATTATGATAATGCAATCAACAGCAAGATATACAAGAGGGAACCACAAATGTAAAGGAAGAACTTCCAGTTGAACAAGTTCTGTAATATATACAACAATTCCATCAGACTAACTGGATGAATCATCTACAATGTATGCAATCCCATAGAATACCAAAAGCCATGCTTCACTATCAGCCATATAGGAAGAGAACACTGGGTCAAGGAAACCATGGTATAAAAATTCCTTTTTGAAACCATATCGTTTATATTTGAGAAATTGCTTGCTTTTGATTTCTGTTAATCGAGACAACATGCAGTCCCAATTGGTCCGGATTAAAGGAGTTTTACTATACCTCAAGTGTACAGTATTTCAGCAAGAATTTTAAATTATTTTTATGCAATTTTAAAGTAACAATAATTATTATTGAAGTAGTACTTCGTGTACTTTTGAAGAAATAAAATTACTTTGTCAATTCCATATTTAATATGTTGGTATTCAGTGCACTGATTCTTACATTACTACAAAAATAACAGTACTGCTAATGGTTGTGTAATGTTCATAACGATTGTTAACACATTAAAATTAGCTCATTATATTAATTTATATTTACTATGGTGGTACTTACAAATACCGAAAGTCTAAGGGGGTATGTTTACTCAAAAGATTGAGAAACACTGGTGTTTACCCATAAAATTATGCAATGGAAAAAAGAGTGAGAGGAATATGTCAACAGAAATGGAAAAATACTAAACAATCAATCACAATACAATGAAATTATTATTTGTTTTTCGACAGTGTCCTCTGCTTCTCAGCAAACTCGACAAGTTTCTCTTGCACTGAAAGTCCCTTTCGCCGGCGCACTGTGTCCATATAACGGCGAGCTCGATTTCCAGAATCGGCTTTCTCCCCATAGTGCAGATATTCTTCTTCAGTACGTGGAGTCCAGAATGGATCAATATCAATCACCTCCCAGTGGCTGAAGACGAGCTGGGGGCTTGCCAGGCCGGAGGTCTGCTTGCGGATCTCTGGTGCAAACTCGAAGCTCTCGACGACAGGCAGCACGGCAGTAACAGTGAAGTTACTGGAGCCCTCCTGCATGTCACCATGCAGCACCCGACCGTTGCGACGTCCCAATACCGCATACATCTTACCCAGCACTTCACCATTAACCTGAATGCTACAGCTGTACATGGCAGCCATCAGTCGCTGAGGTTGAGCCTGAAATGCCCTGCGACAACCTTCTTTCACTACTGACATTATTTGTCCAGAAAATGGTCCATAAGGCTGACTGCTACTTGTGGTGTCACTTGCAGATGTTAGATCTGCAGATGGCTTACTATTAAGTGTCAAATCTTCAACAACAAAGCAGACACCCATCATCGGTTCCTCACATAAAGGCCCTGCCAATGTAGCTAATTGGAAACCGTTAACAAAACTGCTGTCGTACTCTAAACGTGGATCAGAGCCTTGCGGTTTTTGCCATATAGATGGATGGTTATAACCAGGAACTTTGTTAAGCAGTATATTAGGACCACAACGTCGTGGCCCTACACTCCAAATATGATTTTCTGCCCCTTTCCATTCATCTCCAGCCGCAATAAAAGCATCTTTCAGTTTTTCCTTCAATGTTTCAATAGCTTTCAAAGTTCTTTCTGTAAGGACCACAGTACTACTTGAAGTACACTTTTCACCATTTTGCTCTTCTGTTTGTTGCCCAGTTTTAGAATGAAGATGTTTGTCCAATGCCTTAAGAAGATCAGCATGTGACTCTAAAAGATTTGTCACTTCTGTTGGAAGAGGCACTGCTCGAATCTTTACTGTCAACTGTTTATTTGGTGTGGACATTGTAATCACGTCATCAACAATTTCAGTGCCTTCGTCCTTTTTTGCTACGTTCTGATCTTGAATAGCTTCATTGACCATGTCTACAGTTGGAGGAACTACTACTGTTTCTCGGAAAGGAACTATGGGTTCAGATGCATTTATGGGGACTTTTGCATATCTCTCTCGGAGATCATTCAAACAGCGCTGCAAATGTACTTCCCCTGCAGTGACGAGTACGTGCTCACCTGTCTCCTGCACAATAACCTGCACACATGCATCAGCTTGATTCAGAAGACGGAGTCCACGTATGAGGGCAGCCATGTCCTGGGGATGTGCCGGTTCAACAGCTACACGCACTATAGGTACGACCACTTGTGTTAAGTGTGTGAAAGCAGGGCAAGCCACTGTAGAAGACAATGTCGCACATTTCAATACATGTTCTTCTAATCCACCAATTCCAAGCACGTTTCCAGCTGGAACTGATTCTAGACTCTCCAGTTCTCTTCCCATCAGCAAAAATAATTGATCAATTTTTACTCTAGTAATATGTTGCCCTGATTTCAGGTCCTTCAGTGTCAAGCTTGGGTCAATAACATCTCCGTTTCTCAACTTTTCTAGAGCGACCTGTGGCTCATGTTTTGGCCCTAAAACATACAATTCCTGCCCCTTCTTCACTGTACCACTGAACACACGTGCAAATGCAATAAATGCATCACTATTTTCTTCTTGTTCTTCCTGATCCTCTGTCTTCAAATGATCACTACCACAGAGCTCAGCATCGCTAATAGGGGTTGTTTCATCTCCACCACCTGTTGCAACTGATGTCTGGTTCTGAGCAAGTCTCTGAGCATGACGTAGACGAGCTTGCTCCCTGCGCTGGGCCATCTCTTCTGCTGTCAGTGGTTGTGGACGATACTGTGGAAGACTCTTATGCTCTACCGGAAACATTTTTGAGACGAATACAATAACAGGTACATCATCTTCACTAGAACATGCCAAGAACGCCGATCTCAATTCCTGCGTTTCACCTGGCAAACTATCAAATCGCTCAGTTTGTAAGCACATAAGCTTTTCTGCTTTTTCTTCTGTTATTTCACATGGAGCAGGTAGTTTGGTACATACCATATTTAATAAGGTTTTTGCAAGTGGAAGCCACTGTCCGCAAAGAGCCTGCAATTGCACTTTACCATCTGTGTGCCTCATGTCTCTGGCACTAATCTTGATTTTTAGGCTATCAGCTATTTTTTGTAGTTTTTCTTTCTCCTTGCAGATAACAATTGTGTCATAAACTGCCCAAATATTTTCTAAAACAAACTGAACAAATAACGGTTTTTTCGCTTTTTCTTGTGCTCCTTTCATCACTCGTTTTGTTTTGCCATGCAGGTAAAAATCTCCCCACAACGTCTTCAACAAAACTTTTTCATTTACACCAAGTTTCTCTGCATATAATTTTGCAAAATCTTCAACACAAAAGCCCCATCCATCCACAGCACTCGCAAAAATAACATTTCCTTGGTCGGGTGAGAAATAAAGATGAGAATCATCTACGTCTTCAAGTCCAGTGCTCCAATCGTATAATGAATCTGTTAGTTTTTCTGGATCAATTGGTGATTTTGGTGTTTCTGACACAGCTCGACCCAAAACTTCACTGGTAAATAATTCTGCCATAACAACATTCACCTGTTCTAAGACTTGTGTAAGGTAGATATAGGCATCCAGAGGTGTCAATTTCATTTCAAGGATTAAACGGTCCATTTTATTCAACACTAATACGGGACGGATGTTCTCCAACCAAGCCTGCTTCAGAGCTGCCTGTGTTTGTGGACACACTCCTTCCACAACATCCACTACAACGATGGCTCCATCACAAAGTCTCACGGCTGTTGACACTTCTGAAGAAAAATCCACATGACCTGGAGAATCTATGAGATTAATAAGATAATCTTTTTCACCACTGTTATGTAGCAAAGCAATCGCACTGCTCTTCATGGTTATTCCACGTTCCTGCTCGTCTTTCCGGCTGTCCATATACCTAAGTTTACCAGCCATCTTCGAAGATATAATTCCATTAGTAGCAACTAAGGAATCAGCTAATGTAGTCTTCCCGTGATCAACATGAGCAAGGATGCAAATGTTGCGAATTCTGGTTGCATCCCTCTGAAGTTCACTTAATTTCTGAGAATTTAATAACTTCATCTTGTTGTAACCTTTGTCACTGCAGGTCTCTGTACTGTTACTAAACGCGCAACGCAATAAATTTTAAGCAGCACAATTTTTATTTTGTTATGATCTGATACGTCACTAATTTCTTAACACTGTAAGACAGATGGTGTAATGCCATCGACTTACATTCAAATTACACAACTTGCGTAACGGTAAAACTAAACCTTCATCTGTCATCGGAACGTTAATCAAGCCACTACTGAAACAGAATTATAAAAATCCTAAAAAGATACGTAGCCTACTAGTACCTAATAGTCACGACAAATCTGAAACTAACTTACATTATAATCTTCCTTTCCCGCATATCCTTCATGTGGTCTATTTCCAAACAATGATTTGGCAATATCCATTATTAAAATGTATTCCAAGAAGCTCGTGCTATTCCCGTAGTTGAATACTGCAAAACCTGCAATAAACCAATATGACAGTGGGTTTAGAAATATCACACTACTCCACACTCTTCAGAAAAAAATATCGAAACTGAAAGGTTAACAATAGCCAAAATACAAAATCAATTAACAATTTTAGCACTAAGTAGTGGTACTTTACCAATTGTCACATATGGAATTGCAGACGATACAGTCAATACCACTGAACAAGCCACAGACACCTACTCAAACCAAAACCAAACCAACCAAAGACCAATTTACCATACGGTAGCATCAAGGATGATCGAAATCTCGAAATGCAAGAGAACAAGACGGAGGCTGTTTCAAAATTACACCAATAGGGAGCATCGTCGTCTCAGGCACGTTCAGAAGCAACCAAGAACCACGTTGTGTTGTCAATGTAGTGTTTACAGTTTGTAGTGTTTTTCAAACGTGTTGCGCACTGTGAATTGAAATATTTGTTGTAATTACGAAAGTTATATTGATTTCTCATACTGAACTGATATAAGATACTTTATAAGTTGAGATGACAATGGTATGTTGCCTATAAAGAAAAGCTTTCACGTGTGCAACTTAACCTATAAATTCATTCATTCTTTCCCATTGGCTTAATTAACAACTTTTCTAAATCACAAATAAAGGTGAAGAGGTACACAGTTTCACAGTGCCGGGGACTGAATGAATCTGTGGGCTGTTCTGAAAGTTTCGGCAAAAGAAAAAAAAATAGTGCTACTGACTGGTATTGAACCCGGGACCTTCCATTACATAGCTAGCTATTCTACCGATTGAGCTATCCGACGCATTGATTATGATGAGAATTAATCATATTCTTCAGTTTCACAGTGCCGGGAGCTGGATGAATATGTGGGCTGTTCTGAAAGTTTCGGCAAAAAAAAAAAAGTGCTACCGCTCGGTATTGAACCCGGGACCTTTCATTCCGTAGATAGTTGATCTATCGACTGAGCTATCCGACGCATTGATTATTATAAGACTTAATCACATTCTTAATGGTTATAACTGGCATGTCTATGTCCCTATGTCTATTCTTTATTTGTAGCTAGCACACACACATACATATATAATGCAGGCTGCCGATATATTATGATAGTACGTAAGCAACTTGGAAATGAGCTTTAAAAAACCGCATTAGCTATCAGTTTTAATGCAATTGTTGAGCGAATCTTGAGAGAACTATATAAAAGGAAGTGACAACTTACAAAAACAATTGGAATCCGATCTATTAATAAAAACGGCGTGGAGCTTCTGGGGTGATTTTCTTTCGAGTGTTTCGGTTTTTCTTGCTTCTTTTTAACCACAGTTCTATTATTGCTATATCATCTCATCGGTTCTGAACAGCCTTTGTAATTTCATGATTAAAAAAATACTTTGGCCGACTGGTATCTGGGATCGAACTCCGGACCCTTGGCGAAGAAAGCACTTACCGTGCGGCTAAAATGTTCAATTATGATTGTAATGTCTCTTAACTCGACTAGCATTATCCTTTTAAATTTCACTTGGTTTATCAGATCGTACTTAGTCATCCCATTGACTTTGAAGTATACATCTGCAGTCATTTAATAAAATAATAATAATAATAATAATAATAATAATAATAATAATAATAAATATATCCAATGTAAGTTTCTAAGTTTCGCAAAGGGGAGAAATAAAGAAAACTAATGTTGTAAATTTGGAAGTGCTGTTACTGAAATTTAAGTCAGAGTTCTAAAACAATTAATAGAATCACATATTATTTCTTCAGTACGCATATTATTTCTTCAGTAGAATTAACCTTGAAGAATAAAGAAGTGCCCTTCCAAATATGTAATCTGGACATTGAACTAACATCGTACTAGCCACCAGCATAGCTCAGGGTGCATTTACCTGATGATTCAGCGTTGCACTAGGGTGCGAGTTCGATTCCCGCTTGGGGTGATTACCTAGTTGGGTTTTTCCGAGGTTTTTCCCAACTGTAAGGCGAATATCAGGCAATCTATGGCGCATCCTCGGTCTCATCTCGCCCAATACCATCTTGCTATCATCAATTCCATCAACACTAAATAACTCAGTAGTTGAATAATAATTAAAAAACATCTTGCACTATGGCCAATTTAAGCTACCACTGGTATGGTAAAGCTGTGTAACTCTAATGATACTGTTTATTGAATTAATAGCTTGGTACCTTCTGATTCAAATTTCAACTTGACTTAATGCGATGTAGATCACCCAATATTTTAAAATACATACGGTAATAAAATGTAAATGCTTTTAATGGGATTTTTGTTGAAGTAAATTTCTGACACTTAGGCCTACTTCCTTCTTACCAGTATATTTGGTAGAATATGTAAGACACAACAATGTGTAAACCCCAGTCCAAATGCAACAACTTACTTGACGTTTTACTTGCACATGCAAAAAGTTGCAAGAAAGAAGGAGTGTGTTTACTGTAAAACGAGCGATTTTTAGAGCTGAACGAAGACTGAACACTGAGTTGGATGCATTCAGTTCTAAATATAACTCAGTTTTACGGTTCACAAATTCCTTCTTACTTGTAACGTTATGCATGTGCAGGTAAAACGTATGTAAGTTGGACCAGGCATAAGGTCCACTTCATCTGTCAATTGCTCAGTCACTTTTTTTTGTGTAAATTCCAGATGTTCTTTGGTTTTCTACATGATCCATCTCCATTCTGTATAGGCCTATAACATGCCCAATGGTTTTCCATGGGGATCTGTCTCACTCCATTTTCTATCTAATATTGAATAGTGTGTATTTGGACTATTGCAGTTCAAAATTTGATAGATGAACATCAGAAATCATATTTGGAAATTAATTGGCATAAATACGTCTATTTATTTATTTATTTATTTATTTCATCAATCATTGTTCACGTCATGGCGGATTAGATGTGTTCCAGTTCTTAATCCGCCATCACTCTCTATACAAATATAACAAAAACTAATACATATTAAACCTATAAGTATCCTCTGTTTACAATAATAATAATAATAATAATAATAATAATAATAATAATAATAATAATTACTAATAATAATAATAATAATAATTACTAATAATAATAATAATAATTACTAATAATAATAAAAATTACTACTACTACTAATAATAATAATAATAATAATAATAATACACAACTAATAATAAGTATAGCTCTTGTATTTAAAACTCCTACCTTAGCTTTTTCATTTTTTGCTCAATCTCTTAAGAATTATTCTGTTAACTTCATTGACTACTCTTCGTAGTTTCTTATCGTGTGACTACTCAACATTTATAATTCCATCTCCGTTAGAGCTTTGACTTTCTCTTCCCATCTAATTTTAACTCTAAAAAGAAATTTTCCTAATTTATGCAGATTGCTGGCATTTAGGTGACCATTCATTTTTTTTAAGCTACTAAAATGCGTCTATATCGTAGGGTCACTATGCCTGAAAAGTAATTTTGATATGTCTTATTTATGTCAAATTCTTTAGAATCAACGTTCCCACTGTCTTTTTTTTTAAGTAGTCCCAGTCCCTTGAATATAAATTTTACTATTAAAACATGACTAAAAAATAAATCAGAGAAAAAAGGTTTTCGTAGTTTTACATAATCAGAATTACATACTGTAAGCTTACCTTTGAAAGTTAGAATTTATAAAACAGTTATATTACCAGTTGTTCTGTGTACATTGTGAAGTCCACACCTGTGGATAACGGTTAGCGCGTCTGGCTGCAAAACCCGGTGGGCCGGATTCGATTTCCAGTTGGGGCAAGTTACCTGGTTGAGGTTTTCTCCGGGGTTCTCCCTCAACCCAATATGGGCAAATGCTGGGTAACTTTCGGTGCTGGACCCTGGACTCATTTCACCGGGATTATCACCTTCATCTCATTCAGACACTAAATAACCTAAGATGTTGATAAAGCGTCGTAAAATAACTTACTACTTTGTGAAACTTCTACTCTCACTCTGAGAGAAGAACTGAGGTTAAAAGTGTTCGAGAATAAGGTGTTTAGGAAAATATTTGGGACTTAGAGGGCTGAAGTTACAGGAGAATGGAGAAAGTTACACAATGCAGAACTGCACGCATTGTGTTCTTCACCTAACATAATTATGAACATTAAATCCAGACGTTTGAAATGGGCAGGGCATGTAGTGCATATGGTAAATCCTGAAATGTATATAGAGTGTTAGTTGGAAGACCTGAGGGGAAAAAGAATTTTGGGGAGACTGAGATGTAATACTAAAATGGATTTGAAGGAGGTGGGATATGATGCTAGAGACTGCATTAATCTTGATCAGGATAGAGACCAATATTGGGCTTATGTGAGGGCGGCAATGAACCTCTGGGTTCTATAAAAGCCATTTGTAAGTAAGTAAGTAGGCTAAGCAAGCTTACCTTATATCATTTAAATATAATATAGAACATATTGACATACATTCATTCCTAGAAGGTAGCTATGTCTATCTGCTATTGAGAAGTTTCAATGTATTTTGTTACTGGTGGATAAAATAAATATTTACATGAAGAAATCACATACAGGCTATTTAAATTTATATAATTCTATGATTTTTATAAAATGAAATTTAACTATAATACTGAAATGCTGTACTAATTTTAAATAATGGATTCATTTTTGGTATTTCATTAGCCTATCTAAATAAAAAGACATTGGTTTCGTAGTTGCATTGTTTTCATAGATAAGCTCTTAGGCCTAATACCGAATACATCATATCAATAGCTATATTCGAATCATTTATGAAGTTTAATCATTGCTACTGCCATTGGCACCACCACCATCACCACCATGTAATTTCACTTGTGTCTGTTTAAAAAATCAACAGCACGTGATTTTCGCCAAACATTCTCATGGTGGAGTGCATGTCCGTTAATTTTTCTTCATTCTGTATGTACTAAGGTACATAGGCTAGTGCACACATAGGCACAATTTTCGGTTACGTGAGGCACTCGATTTGAAATAGTTTGTTTACTAGGAGAGGAGACTGCAGAGTACGATGGAAAATATAAACTGCTGCGACCTGCGTCACTTTATCGTAATCGCTCAGGCGGTCAGTGGCGAATTATTAGGAAAGCGCTTGGTTAACGTGAGAGACTCGAAAACTTTTATTCAATTTGGCAAATTAATTCGGCAGCTTTAATCATAAACCTCTTTACTAATTCTCCATCATTGAATTGATTTAGGCTAAATCACAGGCGAGAAATTGCGTAACTAGCTAATAATATCCCATCACGTTGTCTGCGTTTATTTTCTTGAATATTCTGGCATTTCTCAAGATTACTTAATAGATTTGCATGTTCTCGACCTAAAATAATTTCAGAAAATCATATTTCGTTTTCTACGCACATTTAATATTTTTTTAATAAATTTCTTCTGGAAATAATACGTACAAACAACATTTAATTCCTCGTACCTTTTAACGCAGCATGTTTAAGGTATAATGTCGTATTTAGCATACTATGCAAACGTTATGATCATAAATTTTCTTCGGAATAGTACGAAAAATAACATTTAATTTGGTGTGTGGATAAGCTTCAGGGCTTCTAATTACCGCATTGTCTTAGTGTTATTGGCTGATGTTTCGACCGCTGTGTTGTGGCCATCTTCAGAGAAGTTGTTGGATAAGGAAATAGTCTGCCAGTACTTTATATATATATATATACGCGAACATGCGAACACTTAACATTTAATTTGTTTTACCTTCTAATTCATGTTCTTTATGACATAAGGAGTAATGTCATTGTATATTAAATTTATTAATGCCTAATAGGATTTTCGAGCATAACATACATCGTATGTTCTCCCCTTCGAAACAGCAAAAAAAAACTCTTCCTCCCATTTCTCATGATCGTTTTCTAAAGTGTACACACTGCTTTGATAATGCTATTATGCCACCACTGATATTGCTTATGAAACTGAGATAGAACCAGCCCACGCCTAGGAGCTGCATTAGGGAGGGATGGGGACTGTGAAGGTGATGTCACTCAGAGCGATAAGCTCTGTGAAGGTCAGTGAGGCATTATTTCTCAAGTGAGGCATGATGCCCATCCATGGGCTAGTGTGTGTGAGATTTTATTTTAGTTCTAGATTTATAGGTTATAATTTTATATTTCATCTCATCATCATCATCATCATCATCATAAATTAGTATTGGCAATAAGCCTGTTCTGATGGATCATTTGGGATGACCATCTCTTTCTTGGTCTGCTCTTCTACTTATATTAATTTTAATCATGCCATAAATTGTTCCTTTTTGTATAGGGTAATTGCAAGATTGCAGTATTTCTTA
Organism: Periplaneta americana; assembly: GCF_040183065.1. Lineage (NCBI taxonomy): Eukaryota > Metazoa > Arthropoda > Insecta > Blattodea > Blattidae > Periplaneta > Periplaneta americana. The sequence goes on along the minus strand of NC_091118.1, from coordinate 36,813,824 downwards.
TTGAATTAATGTTAACTTCTTACATTGCAAATGTAAATAAATTTGAAATGCTGTGTTTGTATTTTGTTACAGAAAAAAAGTAAAGTTCGTATTAGTAAAGTAAAACAGAAGAATTTGAAGCACACAAAGTTAAGCAAGCAAGGCAAATTGAAGAATAAAAGGCACAAGAAAAAGTTAGCAGTCTTGCACAAAAGAAATAAAGGCAATAATGTTCAAGCAAAGTTAAACTCTGCAAAAGAGGAAGAGGAAGAACAGAGTGACCATGGAGAAGAACTCCTACAGATGGTCGAAAAGGAGGACTTGGACTTTCTTAAAAATGCTGTTGCCAGTCACAGTTATTCTTTATTGAACCACATCCGATACTCAGAGTAAGAATAATGCATTGTAATGTCTTCTGCATGTTGTATTAGTTTAGTGTTGGGTTGATCGTTTTCTGTTGACAACTAAGACCTATTTGAATTCTGTTAGTCTGACAGTGTCGCAAATTTCATGTCTGAGGACGAAGCTCCTGTAAAACTCCATTCATTACTGTAAAACATTGGGGAATGTTTCTTTTATCCAAAACAGGAACTCTTTTTTCGTCTCTTATTTAATAATTTAACAACACACAGTTTCATTGGTTTGTAGCTTTTGAAAAATGCCATTGGAACACAACTTGTACGACTTTTTCTTCAGTAGATACATTTCAACAAGGAAAATTGGTTGTACTGTCTATCTAACCATGATTAAAAATACGTATTTATCAATACAGTTCAGATGGCTCACTAACAGATACCTATAATGCAAAGTGTCAGAAGAATTGTCTCTCTGGCATAATGCAAACAATTAATAAGGAAAACTGATATATTGTGTCCTGTGCCGAGAATCAATTTGTTTTATTAGATTTGTATTTTTATTTATTTTTAGAGTTATTTTGATTTTTATGGGGTTTTACTTTATTATTAATGATATAATTTATTTTATTGAATGGGATATTATCAGCTTTAATTCTGGATCTATTGTTGTCTTAAAGTAGATAAAGCAATAATTTTCTTCAAATCATATTCAAAATTTGCAAGCAACTAACTGGGGAAAATCCAACATGTCGCGGATCAAAACGTAACTTTCGGCTCAGTAACAATGCTGATACCTTAGGTTTGACTTGTGTTCTATTATATAAGTGTTTGTGCCTGCTTAGCGAGAGACTACGGCAAAGTAATCTATGTTAATCAAAACTAAGTAATTAAATCGAGACTGTTTAATGAAAAATTTTAAATACGATTTCTTTGTGACAGTTTCTGTCAGCATTATAATAGGAGTTCACTAATAAGACAACAATAATTTTTTCTTGCCTCTGATTGAGGTTCTGGCCGATATGTACATCTATTATCAGGCAGTACATCTCACTTGACGATATATGTCAGAAGAAGAACAATTATTTGTATACATCTGAAGTCTGATTAGTGAAATATGCAGCTAATCGGCGATGTAATGGGGGGGGGGGAAGGAACTGGCCACCCTATCCCATTATCTCCTGATTTAGTTGCCTCATAAGTGGTGCCTTGTTGATATTACTTGTGAGGTTCAAAGCTGTCTTCGGACAGTTAACTAAACAGTAACAACAACAATCATTTTTATATTATGAAATTATGAAAGACATTGTATTTTAAGGATTTAAATTCATGAACACTGCTGAATAGTGAACACACTGCATATTTATTTGAAAATTTCTTTTATTAAAATTACTAGCTCCACAGTTTTATACCTGTTTTTTTGAAAGATGAAGTTAAGTGGCCGAGCTTGGAACTACAGTGCTATGTTGCCAAAATGCACTACCACACTGCCAGCTGATGGAAGCTAGCAATTGACGTTAAGATGGCTGACATTAAAACATCATTGACAATTGATGCGAAGGTAAGAAAACAATACAAAAATCGACAGAGAATCAAAGACAGATGTACCAATGCTAACATTGTGTGCACAATAAATGTCGCCAAGAGAGCTATTAAGCACTCGCTACGTGGGAACAGTAAGTATGGCAACTCAACCGTCGTTACCATAACAACAAGCCTACCACGCTATGTGACATTCAGTTGTTTTTCCAATCGCAATGCTACTGTCATGCCCCATCTTAAAAAAAAACAGGTATAGTTTTCTTTAATTATTACATTCACTGTTGGAGAAGTGTTTCATACAAAATGAGGGAAGTGAAATTATTTTTACAGTGCTTTTATTATTGTAGAATTATCTTTTATTTAACTGCTCTATGTATGTGTCATTTTAATGCCTCTTATAAATGGTTTTCAATTGATGTTTTCAGAGGCAAACAAAAAGGTCGAAAACGAAAAAAAGAAAAGGATGATGAGGATATTAAAGTGGAAAAGGAATATGAAGACAGTGCTTCTTGGATTGAACCAAAGAGGACTAAACATCTATTGCCAATTAAAACTAAAGATGGACTTGTTCACCGTTCTGTGTCAGAAGAATTCAGTGGTGAGATTATTACCAAAAAAAAACTCTTATATTTGATTTTAAACCGCTTACATTTTATTGGAAAAGTAGAATGGTTAATCAAATGCACGATTACAATTCAATTACTAGATTCTTCTTCTTCTTCTTCTACTACTTTAGTTGCCTGTTCCATCCATCATTTAAGTGACCAATAAGTAGATGAACTAGATTTCTAGTTATTTTATGATAGAGGGGAAAAAAAAAAAAAAAATCAGATTGACCAGCCCGAGAACTTGAACCCAGGACCTCCCAAATGCAAGTCCTATGTTTTATCTTCGGTAAAATAGGATTATTTTAGTCATTTCTTTAGAAATGTTCATATTGCATTCTTTACAAAATGTTGTTGTTTTCTAATGCCAGGCGTTTGACAGTAAAGTCATTTGGCCTCTTGCACTCCAATATTTTTCAAAGATATTGTCATGGTCAGCCACTGAAGCACAGATTTTGAGGTGTTCCGAATCCATTTCTTGATCTGAATTGCACAATGGGCAGTTAGGGGACTGATATATTCCAATTCTATGCAGGTGTTTGGCCAAACAGTCATGGCCTGTTGCCAATCCAAATGCAGCAACAGACGATTTGCGTGGTAAATCGGGAATTAACTGTGGATTATGATGCAGAGAGTTCCATTTCTTCCCTTGAGATTGTGTTATCAAATTTTGTTTGTTGAAGTCTAAGTTTTTACAAAATGTGGTTTAGTTGATACACATTGCATTGCAAATCACCCATTCTGCAAATCAAAACTGCATCATCAGCATGTAATTAACAATATAAAATGCTTTGTTGATTTAACTTTGTTCCAATATTAAAATTTCCTTTCCATTTTAGGAAGATGTCATTGATTTGTACATTGAAAAAAATAAGTGAGATTTATAATACAATTTTAGGTTCCATTTAAATTTCTCCTGTATTTATTCTTATTTAAAATTTCCGTACAGGTTTTTTTATTGCTTCTACCAGATGATATGGATATCCTTGATCATTCATAATTGACCATATATTATCTCTATCTAGTTTGTGAAATTCCATTTCAGAATCCAAGAAGCAACATACTTTTCCTAGTTAAATTCTTTTCTTTCTGTGAATATTTGAGGCGCTGACATGGGAAAGGTAGTAACTGCCAAAAACAAAATTTTTCAGGGGAAGCAAAAAACAAATTTATGAACACTTTCTCACTTACATTATTACAGAAACTGCTTTAAATGAAAGGCATACACTCATGTTTGTGTTACATATGAAATTTGAAAAGTCTGGCACAGATTTATCTGTGAAATCCTATTTTATGAAAATACAACGTTGAAATCACTCCTTAGCCAAACTGAGAATTAACGTTATTTATACATTATGTACAAATTTTTCGGTAAAATGCATGATACTTTTCATCGAGGAAGTCTCACAAAAATAACAAGTCTCTCTTTTTGGCATCAGGGACGACTGGTCTTCTTTCAAGGCATTGCAAGCAATGCAAGTTAGTGACTGACGTTAATAACTATCCTTTCTTAAAAATCCTGTGCTCTGTCCACATTTCAAGGTCATTAAATGACTGTCTTGTTTTTATTAGAGGAAAATTAGCTCTTGAGAGTCTAATCCAGTTGAGGGTGCTGATTTTGATAGGAGTTGTATTCAAAAACTTGTCACATTCTGCAGAAAAATCGAAGAAATCCTCATCCTTCATCATTATTACATTATTAGGCCTTACCTCTTCTGGAATTTTTTTTCTTCTCTATGATGCCAAATTCCCTATCACATGGCATGTAGGAATGTTCTGAAACCAGGAATTTCAAGACCACTGAATCAAAATGTTTCTTGGCAATAATGTAAATCAGGACCATTAGAATCATCCGATTCTTATTCTGCCCTGCACAGTTATCAGCCCATATTTGTCTAGACACACTCTGATGTTGTAAAAGGAGTTACTACCTTCTCCGCGCCAACAGCTGTGCACATACAACTTACAACATCTAGTGACTACGTTTCCAACTTCGTTTCATTACATACGGACATACTACCTTCTCTGTGCCATTGGCATGGCCATTTATTACCTTCTCATTGAAAAACCTAAAAATTCGAATTTTTGGCAGTTACGACCTTTCCCATGCCTCATTTGTTGTAATAAGAAAACATTATCAGTTGTAGATGTGCCAATATGTACTCCAATATGACTACAGTCTTATAAGAAAATGAATGACAATTTTTAGAAAATGAAGCAGAACCTGAAGAAGTACCTGATAAACCCATGGCAGAAGAAGAAGAAGTTGACAGTGATGCAGAGCTTGAGCAAGAACTGAAGGCTCAGGAAAATGATGAGATAGATACCAGTCAACCAGTCAGTACTGCAGAACTGTTGGCAGCTCGGGAAGAGGCTCTGTGTAAACGCAAACTTCTCATTGGCGTGCTTGCTAGTGGATTGCTGGAAGATCCACAACTCAAGGTATTTACTATTCACTTTGAAAGTAGTTTCATACAGTGTTACTTACTACTGATGTATGAAATTTACTTTTGTTATTAGCTGTGAACAATATCTTTGTTTTGTGGGTGGTAGCTGCCAACATACAACACACAACTAAAACAAGATTGTCAGTTCAGATTTAGAACGATAATCACGACGATACTGTAGCTTCTGACCTACTTAGCATGTCACTTCTCTGTATATGCGATGAATAAAAGTTCTTGGCTTACTCATTTGGTTTTGATGCAGAACAAGAACTTCAAGCGACTATTGGACTTGATGAATGAGCAGACACCAGAGCTGAGGATAACTGTGCGTAAACTTGTCACTATGTCACTGCTGGAGGTCTTCAAAGATGTCATCCCTTCGTACCAGATCAAACACCAAGATAACCAGGGAGTGAAATGTAAAGTAGAATTTTAATATTAATGTTCACTTGGTCTGAGGGTTTTTGAGTGTAAATGTTGTTCAGCATGTTCAGTGCAAAACATTATTTATCTGACCAGTCTCATGATCTAGTGGTCAGAGCTTCTGGCTATAGTTCATGAGGTCCCAGGTTCGATTCCCAGTTAGTGCATAGGAATTTTTCCTTAAAGGGGATTATTCCTGTGTTCGTCCAGGGTCTGGAATTTAGGTTAAGTTTAGATTTAAGACCTCCTAAAAATTTTTTAATTTTTTAAATACTTAAAAGATAAGTTCATAAAAACTTGCAAGTACAGTAGTGTGCAAATTAATCCGAACAACGTAATTACTTATGCAAAAACACTCAAACGGGATAAAAAAAAAGGATCTAAGACATACCTCAGTAATCTATGTGGCCTCCCTTGTTCCTAATAACAGCTCTGAGACGATTTAGCATGGATTCCACTAATTTCCCACAAATATTCTTCATTTCTTCATCGCGAAACCATACACCAATGAGGGCAGAAATCATCTTCTCCTTTGTAGAACAATCCATTTTTTGCATTCTTCTTTTGCAAATTGACCACAAGTTCTCAATGGGGTTGATGTCGGGTGAGTCTGGCCAGGGGAGTACCTAAATATTCTTCTTGTTGAAGAATTCTGTAGTTTTTCGAGACGTATGGCATGGTGCCAGGTCTTGTTGGAACACACCTCTGCCATCCGGAAATGATTTTTGCAGCTGGGGTACGATTCTGGTTTCCAATAAGTGAATATATTTGTCAGAATTCATCATTCCCTTGATAGGTATTAATGCTCCAGGCCCTTCATGTGTAAAACAACCCCAAAACATTACTTTAGGGGGGTATTTGGGTGCTTGTTGGAGATGAGCTGCTGTTACTTTTTCGGATCCTTTCCGTACGTAAGAAACACGGTGGCCGTGGACCTCGAAATGAGACTCATCGGAAAAAAGTACATTCTTCCAGTCATTCACTGTCCAGTGTTGATGTAATTTTGCCCACATTAAGCGTTTTTTGCACATAACAGGGGTTAGCAGTTGCTTCTTAATAGGCTTACGAGCCCTTCATCCGGCTTCCAAAAGCCTACACCGCACTGTTGTGACGTGAATATTCGCCCCAGTGGTAGCCATTAACTCGCGGGTTAAGTCGACAGCAGTTAGTCTAGGATTTAATTTACTTTTCCTGACAATTAAACGATCATCTGCAGGTGAAGTCTTCCTTTTCCGGCCACAGTTTCCTTTTTTCTGGGGTGTGATGGATCCAGTCTCCCTGTATCGTTTTATGATCGAATTAACAGTAGCCAAACCGATGTGACATTCTGCAGCAATTTGCCTCTGTGTCATAGAAGAATGCTCTGCTAATGTTATAATTTTAGACCGTTTTCGTGGAGTTGTATCCATTTGTGAAGACAGAATATACACAGGATTGCAGTATTAAGTCTTCAACACAACTGAAATGCTTATAAGTACAAAACGACAGGCAAAATGTCACATATTATTAAAAGAAATAGTGACAGACCTTCAACAATGGAATTACACGTACTACAGATGTCAATTAAAGCGGTATGAGCAGCTGTGAGGCCAACAATGACAGAAAATGTAAAAATATGTCGTGTTCGGATTAATTTGCACGCTACTGTACACGTTTCATATAAAACTATGCCTAAAATTAGTATTTTAAAAGCACCTAAAAATGCCTATTTTGACCTATTAAATATGTTTTATCTCTAATAGGTCAAAGCACCCATTCTTATTTCGAAAATTTGTATTTTAAATTCGGAATGTGTTCCTGGTTCTGTTGGGAATAAAGTACGGGATAAACTGGAGCAAGTTCTGCAGACAAAAGCAGGACTGAAGGACCTGCGTACTGCTTCAGATATCCTAGCAGGGAAGAACACGGATTTACAATGTAACATTCCTGTCCAAGTAGTGTCAAAATTGAAATACGCTCCTGTTGCTTCAGTGGATGTGGAGCGTTCATTTTCAGCATACAAATTTGTGTTGAGTGACTGACAGCATGCTTTTTAGTTCAAAATTTTGAAAAAGTATTAGTAATTTATATAAGCTAATTATGAATAATTAACAGACAAGGCTTGGTAAAAATTGATTATATTTAACTTGTTTGTGTATTGAATTTATGTCTAAAACTTATTTCTCACATTTAATTGTTTAGTTTATGTATAACTAGTTACATATTTCTTATTCTTGTACTTTTAGTAGTAGTGGTGGTAACGGTGTATAAGTATTTAAAATTATTAAATTCTAGAAGTGAATTCCTGATGATTTGAAACATGTTTTTAAAGAAAACATTATTTTTTGTTAGAGCTTATTTTCAATTCTTTAGAGACAATTTCCTACACTTTTAAGCCTATTTTAGGCACCTAAAATTACATTTTAACGACCTAAAAATCCGTACCCTAATCATAAGTGACTGTCACCCTTCTCTATTGAGGATATGAGCTTGAGATCATGGCCAATGTCTCAGCTCACTGATAACATCGACAGCAGAAATAAGTGAGTTGGGATCAACTATCAACGAAATATTTGTTACAAGCATATCTGTAAGATTCAGAAAGGGAACAAAGAGTTATAATTATTGTTTGTTGCAGTAAAGAAAGAAACTCTGCAGTTACAAAATTATGAGAAGACACTATTGAGTTCCTACAGAAACTATCTTCAGAGGCTGGAGAAGTTGGTATCAGTGCTGAACAAGAAGCGTGGAAATTCCAGAGTTATTTCACAGGTGGGGTATTTGTTGTTTTCGCCCAATGGTTAAAGAACCAAATTACTCTACTCATTAGAAACACTGCAGCCAAAGATTTAAATTTATGAGCTTCATGTCGTGGGGTGATCCTTACTATTTTTGGTAACTCATTCCACTGGTGTAGCGTCAATGTAAGCCAAAAAGCTCAGCTTCCCCAGTTAATAATAATTTCATAATAAACCTGCAGCTTATGGACAAAATTATATATTAATTTTAATAGAATTTATATTTACGCGTTAAATATTGTGATGCGGCAGCTCAGGATGATTTGTGATGCAGCAGTAAACAAGAAGCCTGCACACACCAGCTTCCAAGCAGACTGGTTTCTTACACTCATTCTTCTGTGTAACCCACCCCGCAGATTTTCCATCCCTTTCTAACTAAACTACACTGGTAGCAAGGCTCGCAAGAAGGTAGCTTTGACGTTGAAAATCAGTAGTTTCCGAGTTATCCCTTTTCGTCAGTTGTGTTCAGTTGAAGTGTTAGTGTGCATTGTGGCTGATATAATAAATAATGAGTGAAATAACAGTTCCTGACACCAATTTACTTGAATTTTTTAGGACAATTCTATTATCAAGACTGACTTACGAACAAAAGTGTGATCTAAAAAACAAATGACCGACTCCCTTGCTGTCAATGAAGGACACACTCAAAATACAGACGCATACTTATGTAATGATACTAATACTGTATCTATTGACCATTAATATTGTGATTTATCTAAGTATGACAGGGAGTGAGCAAATGCTATACGTATACGTGTCTATTTATTAGAGATATGTGTAAACCGTGAAATCATATATTACTATGTACCATTTGAGGTCATGCTTTATTGGTGTAACGAGGTTCCAACCAATCTTTGACTGCTGACTTGAAATTAACTACTATTTATTTTAAGACTATATTTTTGTAATACGTTTTCTCATATTGCATGAAAGACAACTTGAGTTAGCTTCCCCTGCTCAAAATTTCATGCTACGCCACTGACTCATTCCTTTATAGAAAGAACTAATTATTAAGCAAATTTTGTCAAACATCACCAAGCTTGTAGCTTTTAAATGTTCATGTTCTGCAAGGAGAGAAAGAAATGAAGAGGAGGGAAAGGTAAATGATTTTTGTGGTTTAATATTTAAATTTTACACTTTTACATTTTCATGGTATGGCACACTGTTAGTCAAAGAGCTATAGCACTGGCATTCCACGCTGGCAACCCATTCAAAATAAGCTAAATTTCTTTCTGTAACTAGGAATTAAAAATTAATAGTTCATAAGTGCATTATTTTCGAATACTTATTACCTATATTGTAGCAATGGTCAGCATGTCTGACTGCGAAATTCATGGGCTCAGGATCGAATCCTGGTTGTGATAAATTATCTTGTTAAGGTTTACTATTGAAGGATGATTTCTTTGATTGTCTTTCCTCTTGTCTTGACTTTCAAATCTTCCTGTAATCATCTTAGGAGATCAGCATAAAATACAGCATTGTAAAAATATTTTATCTTTCAGTCAGAGTTTTTTAAGCTTGATATGGAACCATATAGTCTAGAATATAGATCTAGGTAACTATATTAACTTCTCCTAAATGTTGAATGTATCTTCCTTTATGATACATTAAAAAATCCAAATGCCATGAAGATCTTAAGTCACACTTAGTGAATAGCTTTGTTTTACATTATATTCATATTATATATTATTTATGTCCGTGTCGTGGTCTAAGGCATCCTGCCTAGGACTTGCGTTATGGAATGCGCGCTGGTTCGAGTCCTCATGGGGGAAGAAATTTTCTCATGAAATTTTGGCCAGTGTATGGGACCGGTGCCCACCTAGCATCGTGATGCACTTGGGGAGCTACGATAGGTAGTGAAATCTGGTTGCGAATGCCAGCTATAATGGCTGGGAGGATCATTGTGCTAACCACACAATACCTCCATTCTGGTTGGATAATCGTCCACCTCTGCTTCGGCATGTGGGCGTGAAGCCAGCAGCAGGCTGGTAGGTCTAGGCCCTTCACAGGCTGTAGGATTATTATTTAATAAATGTTAATTTTATTTCAGCAAGAGATAAAACTGGGGGAACTAGCACTTCGTTGTATGTGTGATCTACTGGTGACACATTCATACTTCAACTTCTCTCAGAACTTGGTACAGATGTTGGTTCCATATTTGAACCATCACATTCCGTCAGTACGTGAGACCTGTGCCAATGCAATGAAGACTTTGTTCAAAAATGACAAGAAAGGAGAGATTTCTCTTGAGGTAAGTAATATAAGATATATTTTATTTGCTGACTGCAGTGTGTATTTGGCAAGTACCATACCTCCCTTACTTACTGGCTTTTAAGGAACCCGGAGGTCCATTGCCGCCCTCACATAAGCCCGCCATCGGTCCCTATCCTGAGCAAGATTAATCCAGTCTCCACCATCATATCCCACCTCCCTCAAATCCATTTTAATATTATCTTCCCACCTACGTCTCGGCCTCCCCAAAGATCTTTTCCCTCCGGCCTCCCAACTAACACTCTATATGCATTTCTGGAATTGCTCATACGTGCTACATGTCCTGCCCATCTCAAACGTCTGGATTTTATGTTCCTGATTATGTCAGGTGAAGTATACAATGCGTGCAGCTCTGCGTTGTGTAACTTTCTCCATTCTCCTGTAACTTCATCCCTCTTAGCCCCAAATATTTTCCTAAGAACCTTATTCTCAAACACCCTTAATCTCTGTTCCTCTCTCAAAGTGAGAGTCCAAGTTTCACAACCATACAGAACAACTGGTAATATAACTGTTTTATAAATTCTAACTTTCAGATTTTTTGACAGAAGACTAGATGACAAAAGCTTCTCAACGGAATTAATAACATGCATTTCCCATACCTGCCATAATTTTAACAATCTAAGGAATCTACCATTATGGTCTAAATCCTGCATAAGGCATGGATGTACGTCCATTATGAAATATTCATTCATTCATTCATTTATAGTGTTCTGTCCAAGGGCAGGTCTTCCACTGCAAACTCAGCATTCTCCAGTCTTTCCTATTTTCTACGTTCCTCTTTGTCTCCTCATATGGTCCATGTATCTTAAAGTTGTCTATCATCTGATATCTTCTTCTGCCCCCATTCACCATTCCTTTCAGTGCATCCTTCAGAAAGCAGTTTCCTCTCAACCTATGACCCAACCAATTCCTTGTCCTTCCTGATCAGTTTCTGCATGTAGCCGTGCCGTGCTAATGACAAAACCAAATTACTGAAGTTCTACTGAATGCGATAATCGATGAAGTATTTCCACATTTAAATTCAAACTTTTTCTTCACGATTTACAAGTTTAAATGCCTACTTTCAGGATTTGCATATTTAAATAAAGACTCTGATGTATTTTATACACAGTTTTGTGATTCCTCACTATAATGTTTTCCTTATGCTTTCAGATTGTGCGTCGAATCAATCATCTTGTGAAATCACGGTCACATTCTGTCCATCCTGAGGTTTTGGAAGTTCTATTATCGTTACGCATAAAAGAAGTCAACCTCGACAAAGAGAAGGAAGATGATCTCAAACAAAAGAAGTTGATGAAGCATAAGCAGAGACTACTTACACTCTCTAAGAAAGAGCGAAAGGTATGGTACAGGTGTGGTTGCTAGACTGATGAGTAAAATATTTAAAATACAGTATTATTTGTCTTTATTTTATTTTCTCATTATACGTAATATAAAGTGAAAAGTATTAAGATGCTGAAAAAAATATATTTCGAGATTTTTAAGAAAATATACGTTTTCAGCAACTCTAAGTGTTTTTGTACATGCTGTCTGTCTGGTTACAGTTTCTTCTAGACTTGGATGAATTTTGTTTATATTCAGTACCTATGAGTAAATTTTTGTGAAAATGATACACATGAAATATAGTAACTCTTAGTAAAGAATTATCTGAAATCAGGAACATGCAATGATGATTTAGTACAAATCAGACGACTGTCTCTTCCTCCATAATTTCCTTTCTTATTTTATATGATATAAAGAAATAAAATGATGAAATATGTATTATTATTATTATTATTATTATTATTATTATTATTATTATTACTATTATACAAGGTGGAAATAATATAACAGTGCAGATTTTAGCAGTTTATTGCTTGGATAGAGTACAACAAAAAACTCTAATACCATACTAATCCAAAATGAATACTTTTCTCAGACAAAAAATAATTGTCCTCTATATGTTAACACTGTTTTGCTATATAAATACTGTCCACACAATCCTGACTTTTACTCTTATCATTAAAGAAACTGACAAGGAATGATTTATCCCCTTGAAGTTTTTAACTAAAATGGATGATTTTCTTGGAAATGAAATAAAAAAGATTAACATATTGTTATTTCCTGCCATTAGGAAGTCTGGCAACCCTACCGGAGTAACTAAGGGACGGAACTCTTCTGTTCAGACTGAATGCATGAGTACTTTCGTACATCAGCCAGCAATGCGCTGTTGCCAAACTATGCAAACTTTCAGCCTAATTTTCCAATTAATCGTGCACTTAATTCAAAACGTATAATAGGTTTTTATTTATTTTAATGTATTCTGTTGTCTTCTTCAATCTGCACAGTTATATCATTTCCAACCTGTATACTAATTGTTTTGTTAATGATTGTTATTTATAATTCTGTGGTGTTCGGGTAAAGGGGTATAAGTCATTTTTTTGTCCAAGTGGAATTTTGTTCCCCAGATGAACACACAAGTTAAATTATACAAGTGGGTGTGCAAAAATCAAAGAATACAAGCAGTTGATGTGTTTTATTTGTGTAGAAAATTATTTGTAATAAGGGTTCCAAGTTTAATTTTCATTTATCTCCGAACTCATTTTTATGACATCTCCCTTTACCCAAACACCACAGAATTTATATCACCCTGATTACTGAGGTTCGGATTTATCGAATTCTGCTGCATGTAATTTACAGTATGTATATCTTTTGAATAATAGTTCAAGAAAATAACTTGGAAGCTGTATTATCATTGGCAATATGATAAAAGAATCAGCTGACAGTTATTATGATATCTTTTCAATAAGGAATTTTGGACAGTTATTTCCTTAAAATTAATTTAATAAAAGTGCCAAATTGAATTAAATTTTAATGTGGTTTTTTTTATTTGTAGAGAAGCAAGCAACTAGAAGCTCTCGAAAAAGAGTTATTGGAAACTAAAGCTGAAGAGAATAAGCAAGCAAAACAGAAATATTTAACAGAAATCACAAAAATTATATTTACAATTTATTTTCGTGTTTTGAAGAAAGCGCCTTCCTCCAAGATTCTCAGCATCACTCTTGAAGGACTGGCAAGGTACTTGTTTGAATATATGTATACCAAGAAGAGACACCGAATTTTCATTGATGTTCCCCTCTCCCCCAGTCACTATAATTCGAGTCCTTCAGTTATCATAGACCAATAATCTTCATAGGTACAAGTATTAAACCAGGTGGCCCGGGTTCGAATCCCGGTCGGGGCAAGTTACCTGATTGATGTTTTTTTCCGGGGTTTTCCCTCAACCCAATATGAGCAAATGCTGGGTAACTTTCGGTGCTGGACCCCGGACTCATTTCACCGGCATTATCACGTTCATATCATTCAGACGCTAAATAACCTAGATGTTGATACAGTGTCGTAAAATAACCAAATAAAATAAATAAAAAACAAGTAAAGAATGAACAATTTTCTATAAATAAAGTTTAAATTAAATTGTGCAGGCAATATTCATGGGAATAATGGGTATATGCAGGCTTTTCTCGTCACACTGGGGAAAAAGTAAACTTTTTATATATCGTCACCTCAATGCAAGAACTAGGTCACTTAATTTTTTATATTTTGTGACATTACCTATTTACTTATTTATTGCACTAAATCATTAAATCCAGACGTTTGAGATGGGCAGGGCATGTAGCAAGTATGAGCGAATCCAGAAATGCATATAGTGTGTTAGTTGGAAGGCCGGAGGGAAAAAGACCTTTGGGAAGACCGAGACATAGATGGGAGGATAATATTAAAATGGATTTGAGGGAGGTGGGATATGATGATAGAGACTGGATTAATCTTGCTCAGGATAGGGACCAATGGCGGGCTTATGTGAGGGCGGCAGTGAACCTCCGGGTTCCTTAAAAGCCAGTAAGTAAGTAAGTATTGCACTAAGGAATATGTCTGTTTTTTTTTTACCTATTTGTTACATTGGAAAATAGATGTCGCTGGTATCGTTCACTCAGTTACCAAGTTCTTGCATTACATTTTGTGCGATTTTTTCTACACTATAGAAGAGATAACCAAAAAACACAAATTTCGAGTTACCTAGTTCTTGCGTTCAGGTGATGATATAATCCTTACATTCATTTTAAAAAATTTGTGGGTATGTGTGCAATGTACGAAATTGGCTTGTAATCCACAGGTTAAGGTGATGCACTACTGAAATTTCTAAAATTGACAATTTTTGAGCTAGAGAGTTGGAATTTTTACTGAATATGCATAGCAATATCGTAATCACATATTGTAAATTTCAATCTTTTCTCACAAACACTTTGAAAAATAAAAATAAACTTATTTTTAATAAACATGTTGGAATAGGTCTGATAAACAGGTATCTATATGTTGTGGTGGGTAGTGGCTGTCGTTATGCTTATCAGTATACAATATACAAGGATTTTAAGTAATTACATTGTTATTTCAAACTAGATAGATTAACGTTTTTGGTGCACATGAGCCATCATCAGATCATACATATTAACAAAACAATTATGAATACGAGTTGTATGAATGATAAATGATTTTACAGTGAGTTACGCATTAAAATATATAAATAATTAAGTTAAACCAAATAGTTGTTTAACTTAATTATTTCTCCTAGTCTTCGTGTAGTATGATCCATATATCTTAATGTCGTCTATTATTTGATATCTTCTTCTACCCCGAACTCTTCTCCTGTTTATCATTTCTTCCAGTGCATCCTTCAGTAGGCAGTTTCTTCTCGCCAGTGACTCAGCCAATTCCTTTTTCTCTTCCTGATCAGTGTCAGCATTATTCTTTGTCATATTTTAATGTAATAATTTTAATTGTTTTAAAAATGGTATTGCATTGCCATTTTGCTATCTTCCAGGTATGCCCACTGCATTAACATGGAGTTCTATCAAGACATAGTGAATGTACTGAACCAATTGCTGGAGCAAGAACAGTTAGGACATCGAGAGCAGCTTCATTGTATCCAGACAGTATTTACTTTGCTCTCTGGACAGGGAGATTTCTTAAATATTGATCCTTTCCGTTTCTACAAACATTTGTACTGTAATCTTCTAATAGTCAATGCAGGTAATTAAGACCACATGTATGTGTATATTCGTCATCATTATTTTTAAAATTATGTTTTATTTAACAATGCTCACAACTTACTTACTTACTTACAAATGGCTTTTAAGGAACCCGAAGGTTCATTGGCGCCCTCACATAAGCCCGCCATCGGTCCCTATCCTGTGCAAGATTAATCCAGTCTCTATCATCATATCCCACCTCCCTCAAATCCATTTTAATATTATCCTCCCATCTACGTCTCGGCCTCCCTAAAGGTCTTTTTCCCTCTGGTCTCCCAACTAACACTCTATATGCATTTCTGGATTTGCCCATACGTGCTACATGCCCTGCCCATCTCAAACGTCTGGATTTAATGTTCCTAATTATGTCAGGTGAAGAATACAATGCATGCAGTTCTGCGTTGTGTAACTTTCTCCATTCTCCTGTAACTTCATCCCTCTTAGCCCCAAATATTTTCCTAAGCACCTTATTCTCAAACACCCTTAACCCATGTTCCTCTCTCAGAGTGAGAGTCCAAGTTTCACAACCATACAGAACAAATAAATTCTAACTTTCAGATTTTTGGACAGCAGACTGGATGATAGGAGCTTCTCAACCGAATAATAACACGCATTTCCCATATTTATTCTGCGTTTAATTTCCTCCCGAGTGTCATTTATATTTGTTACTGTTGCTCCAAGATATTTGAATTTTTCCATCTCTTCAAAGGATAAATCTCCAATTTTTATATTTCCATTTCGTACAATATTCTGGTCACGAGACATAATCATATACTTAGTCTTTTCGGGATTTACTTCCAAACCGATCGCTTTACTTGCTTCAATCACAACTACTGAGGTTATATCAGCGTCATCGGTGTGCTAGAATTTTGTCCCTCAGGAGTTCTTTTACATGCCAATAAATCTACTGACATGAGCCTGTCACATTTAAACACACTTAAATGCCATCGATCTGAGCCAGGATCGAACCAGCAACCTAGGGCACAGAAGGCCAGCACTCTACCAACTGCGCCACCCAGGCCATCATCATCATCATCATCATTTGTAGAAATGTTATGTTTTATTTAATGATGCTCGCAACTGCTGAGATTATATCAGCGTCGCAGGTGTGCCAGAATTTTGTCCCTCAGGAGTTCTTGTACATGCCAGTAAATGTACTGAGATGAGCCTGTCGCATTTAAGCACACTTAAATGCCATCGACCTGGCCCGGGATCGAACCTGCAACCTCGGGCATAGAAGGCCAGCGCTATACCAACTTGCCAACCAGGCTGACTCATCAGTAGATGTTTCCATTCAGTTGTGGGTGGTCTCAGAATATAGCCTCCTCCACAAAGTCTTGTCTTGCCACTATTCTTCCTCTTGAATTCTTTCCCAATCATGGGCTCTCTCTTTTAAATCTATGCGTATTTGATCTAACCATCTAGTCCTGGGTCTTCCTAATGTTCTTACACCTTTGACTTTCATTTCCAATGCTCTTCTTGGTATTTCTTTTGAAATAATCGAACTATTTTAATCTCATTTTCACTATTGTATCTTTTAATTTTTTAACTCCTAATGTCTGTCTAATAAATTAATTTCTGATTTTGTCCCTTCTTATTTTCTTGTCTAAGCTTCTTAAAAATTTCATTTCTCCTGCCTGGATTGTACTTATGTTCTCCTTAGTCATGGTCCAAGTCTCAGCAGCATAGTTGCCATAGTTTGCCGCTAGGAGGAATAGTAGTGAATTAGTTTTGTTAGGAAGAGGCTTGTTTACTTAGTTGCCGTGGTCTGCCACTAGAAGGAGTATGGTAATAGTGAATTAGTTGCTAAGAGACATTTTAGTAACAATCAATATGGCGTTAAATAAATATGAGAAATCATTTTGTGTTAGAATACGCAAGAACATCGTCTGTTGTGACTGTGCAGCAACTATTTCAAGCACAATTCAACAGTGAGCCACATCAGAAAATAGTACAAGACATTCATGATTTAAGACCTTGCGATTTTTTTTTGTGGGGATTCATGAAGGACATTGTTTATGTACCCCCATTACCTGCTGTCAGTAACTTCGCGACTGTGGCACTGATCGATTTTCATATGCTGACGTTCATGTGGCATGAAATGGATTATAGGCTAGATGTCTGCCATATCAGCAAGATGGACACATTGAGCATTTGTGAGATATTTAAAAAAAACGTGAAGAGTTTACGTACATTTCTGTGTAATAAAATGTAGTATCCGTTGCTTATTTTATTTGTGATGAATTTCTAAAATGTTTCACGGACTTATGAAAGATCCAGTATGTTGTGCTATTGGTGAACACTTGAAACCAAATAAAATCATACCTAAAATAGAGATTTTTATGGATTACATATAAATGAGCACATGAAGTGTTTTGGTTTCAGGAAACAAGTTCTGTCATACTACAAAGGAAAAACTTACTTAGGGTTCCAAGACATCTGTATTTTGAAGGCCCATATTTTTATGAAAAGTCCTAAACATTTAAATTTTAATAAATAAATTTCGAAACAGTTCTGAACTGCAAATAAAACTTTAGTTTTTCGTCCATACATTTTATTCAGAGATTGACATGACTTAAACAGTACAATAGTGCTCCAAAAATTAGTGTCACTAGTCAATATTTTCAACATAGAATTCCACATCATGGATATTTCTGTATCTATAATACGAAGAAAAACTCCCAAACATGCTGTATTGTGTTAAACGCCATGAAAGTCTTAAATCACATTGTTTAACAGGCAAAGTCAAGCTTGATTTTCCCGCTGTCCCATCAACATGCTATTAAAGACCAGACTGTCTTTCTTTGACTTGTTTTATGAGTAATAATTTTGTATTCTAGGTGTAAACCACAGAGACCTTCCAGTTGTGTTGAAAACATTAAATCTGGCTTTGATTCATCGGCGGAAGAGACTTACACAACAAAGAATATTTGCATTCACAAAGAGACTAGCAACGATGGCAATACAGCTGTTGCATAATGGCTCTCTTGGTTGCCTTGCTATCATAAGAACTATCATACAGGTATGTATTATGGAAAATGTGTCCACGTATTTAACGAAACTCTGCACAGTATTGGTTTTCCATGCCAATGATCTGGCTTCAAATCCTGGGGAGTCCAAATGAAGTTGATGAGGAGGAAAGATAGTTTTGGAGGAGACTGTCACGATAGACTCCTGTTTTCCTTGTTACTATCCCATTATTTTTTCATAATTGCACCTTCATTCTTGTCAATACACACAAAATAGCAGAACACTATTCAAGTGTATCAAATCTTCATAAGAACAACTTCATGAGATTCTGTGGTGAATGTTTTATGTTTATATAAACATGGGAATTCACGGACATGGACACATATCTTGAGATATGGCACAGATTATGATTTAATAATACCAGACTATAAAATGGACTACAGTATGCTGTGACTAATCTGGCCTTTCCTTGCACAGACTATGTCGGATTACTGAAAGTGCACTGCAGAATTTGTGTTTCTTCAATGCCGATGTCAATGGGAGAAGAAACACTTAAAAGATATGTGAAAACGCGTTCTTAAAAAGGGAAATTGTGGCTGAGAGAAAGTGTCTATGTGAGCTCCAGGCCTGTTGGCCACTTATCTCACTCTGATTTTTGCTGTTCCATTGAAGGAACATTGGAGATTCTCTATTACGTTGAATGGAGGCCTAGCATTGTGCTGATTCCACTTGATGATGGTGGTACTAATATCCGTCTGGTATTAGGTCGAGAAAAAGGTCCAGCCAGACGAAAGTTAATCAAGGACTGTACCGGTATATGTTTTACATTGTGATGATTTGGTCTTCTAATAATAAATTCCTATGCACTTGGTTTCAGCTAAACAGATCTGTAGACATTTTGCTGGACCCTGACTCTTCTGTCGGACAAGGTGTATACTTCCCAGAATTAGAAGATCCTGAATACTGCAATGCTAGCAACTCGGCTCTGTGGGAGTTGGTAGCACTGCAGCACCACTATCACCCAACTGTAAGCAAGTTCGCCCGTAATATTCTGCTAGGTGTACCAGCATCAGGAGAGGGGTGCTTGCCACCAGAACTGACAAAGCTGTAAGTAACTTGTAAACCCTCACTGGCTTGTGAAGAATATTGTGGGCTATTCAGACATATGTAAAATGTTGTTGTTGTTTTCTAATGCCAGGCGTTTGACAATAAAGTCATTTGACCTCTTGCACTCCAATATTTTTCAAAGATATTATCATGTAAAATGTGGTCAATATTACTTATGTCCCACCCACTATAGAGACATAGGCCAATTTTACACATATTTAGTATAACTTGTTGCTTCTTTGACAGGTTAGGTTTGGTTAGTTTAGGTTTTTGTTATAGCCTACCTTGCATATACGATTATAGCGCAACATTGGCAGTGATAAAAGTGAAATATTCGTTCAGTGGGCGTCGGATACTCTACATTAACCCAAAATGTAATCAGTGTAAGTTACACAGTCCTCATTACTTTTTCTTTTTTGTAACTTTCTTTCAGCTTTCACTTTCGGCGTGAATACATCTTTAATCAAGTTACATTAGATAAAAAATCTATCTGTTTTAATAATTACCTACTATCACTATTACCTTCTTCATTCTGCACTGTTTTCGTCATCACCATCATCGTTGCCCAGGCATTCGTCTTTGCTTTCACTTTTCCATTAACATTCATCTTCTGTTCTGTGCAGCTGATTGGAGATGCTACATTTTTTGTTTGAAGCTTTTTTCAACAAGAGTGAATGATATGCGTGCCCATGCATCACGAATCCATTGAAAATATAAGATGCACAAATTATACACTTATCATTCACACTTGAACTTGATTCTGACACATGTACTGCTAATCCAAATGCCATTTAACAATGTTAAGAATAGAAATATCTGTGTGGGAGGAAAATCGGGAAATGTTGCCAACGTCATTTCGAATAAGCCACGCATCCATATTGTTTTTATTTATACTTGGGGAAAAAAAGTGTGTGGGGTATTCGAGAAAATACGGTAATTTACTAATACATGGAAATTATAATCTTCCCTCTAAAGTGTCTGTAATCTGTGTTAACATAATAAGCTTTTGAATGCCAGTCTGACTTACATCAACACAAAGAAAAGTTGCTTCTTTAGCCTGTCGTGATCTGATTATAGATTAAAATTGTTTTATATAACTAATTTTGTTTTGTATTTGTAGGTCTGCAGAGGAACTGTACAAAGAATTTGATCCATCAGAAATGGTGTTCCGGCCAACAATTCCCATTCCCAAGAAAGTTGAGGCAAAATCTAGGCCTCCAAAAAGTTTTCGTCTAAAGAATGAATCTTTTGCTGATTACGTGAAAGAAATCTCAGAAAAGCACACAGAAGGCCCATTAGACTTTTTCGAAAATATGTCAGCTACATAACATACTATGGACACATCTTATTTTGTATAGCTGAGACTTTAATAAAGAATTGTTACATATTGCGTTTTTTAATTACTTGTATCAGTTTAATGTGAACAATACTTGTATAGCCTTATATGAAATCACTTTATTGGAAACCATTAATACAAACATATAACATGAAGGAAAACAGTAAACAGGAATAAATGTTGTACAATTCTCATGTAAAAAAGCATTACAAATACAGTAGATATTTGTATTTATAAGCTATATAATTTATTCTTCTTACAAATACTGTATTTTAAATTTATATTTATTCCATGAAGTCTAATTCGGTTATCAAGGATTGTTTGATGTTTCTGTAAGTGTTCCTGGTACTATTGAAAGCTGCTATCTGCCAAAGATTTAATCCTCTGAAGAAATTTTTATTCCTTTCCTTACACCACAACTCACTAAAATTAATTGTGACATACACTAATGTAGTTTCACCTTCATATCTACTAATATAACTGGACGAAGTTGACTGATTTACAGATCTCCAATGCAAAGCACTTGACACCAAAGTCAGTGACTTATACACTTTGTCTGTGGGATCATTATACAGAGAGCTCTAAGACCAGTGTCGGATTATGAATAAATAAGATGTTCTCTCTCTTTTCCAACAATGATCTTGTAACCATTAACATAAGGACATCTGTTAGCAAAAGTTGAGAACTAAATAATGGTAGGCTGATAGAATTTTACTTATCTCTGGTCAAATAGAATTGATAAATACACTTTTATGAATGCAATACATTACATGATTATAATGTGTGTGTGTATCTAATGCTCTGAATTTAACAATGAAGTCATCATCCTTATGATTCCAATGTAAAGTAGTTTATCCGGAAACAGTTTTGTAATGGATGGGGGAGAGTAAGATTTTTCTCTGTTCAACACGAAATCTGTAACATCACGTATTTAATTCTTACGGTAAATTAATTCTGGATGTTTTTAAGTTGCATGGCTTGAGGTGGGATGAGGGATGGGGGAGCAGAACGAATGCACACAAGTGTAGAAATATGTAAGTAAAGCTTGAAAAAAAAAATTTCTTCTACTGTCAATCTTTGGTATTATTTAGATCTCCCGAGATGCTGAAAACGAAGTATTCACAACAATATATTTTGCTCATTTTTGTATATTAACCCAATCGCCTTGTTTGGCGAGCTGTGGTCGCGTGAGATTTACCACACAACAGTATCTTAGTAAGATATCTTCATCAGTAAGTACATGTTTTCGGCATAGCCTCTGATAAATTCTGCATCAGAAATCTTGCATAGTTATTTTTTATGAGTTTCTTTACATCACACTGCAAATTCATCTCCAAACTGGACATTAAGTCCGAGTGCAGGGAATTGAAATAATTGAAATACGAGTTCATTGGGTTAAACATTTATACCATAGAAACATTAATTCTGAATCGTGAAGCAAAAGTTAGAGTGAACCAAGTCAAAAGAAGCAATAGGATATGATTGTAGAATGGGATTTTAGACTTAAAGATGGGACTTTTGATGTTGATATTTTTTTGCAATTAGGTTTCTCATAATACATAAAGTATATTAGCAATGAGATGAATGACCATTTGGGAAGTTCGCATTTATAACTTGTAAAATTTCTTCATTTAAGAGACCAACACAAACTATCGAAGAATAAGATTCTTACTAGATAATTGAAATAAATATTCCACAATGAAGCCCACAAAGAGAAGAAAAAAGAGGAGTGCAGGGGTCAATTGGAACACGAGACAAAAAGCATGAAAAGTGAAATTTGGAAGACTATCATTGTTTGGACTCTTACTTGTGGAAGAAAAAAAAAGTTACTAGTAGTAAGAAATATATTATTTTTCTGTATTAGTAAACATAACAGTAAAATACATATCAGTTAAAATACTAGGCGATCTAGAATGACAAGTTTCTCTTTAAAGCAACAACATTGGTGTTAAAATACCATGTGTGTAAATGAGGTCAGACTTCATGGAGGAAAGCAGAATTGTCTACAGAGACTTGAATGAAGCTTCTGGTTATGTGCTTAATGCACAGTTCTATGTAAAACTGTATTATTTATATAATATGACAGTGCTATGTAACAATACATTGCTTAATGATTAATGTAGGCTATGTGAAAGTTGTAAAGTTAGAGGAAAACAATAATCATTATGGAAATATCAACACGAATTGTCTTAAATTTAAAAATCTAGTATATAGTCATATTTGTTACAAGATTATTCTGCTTAAAATACAGGAATTATGAATACATAATTATTTTTTGGCAATGAAAGGCTGGGATCTTGACTTCGAAAAGAATTTTTTTGTGGCTCCTGTTTTGCGATTCTCTAAAGGCTGTGATAAAGGTTTCTGCAATTTAGAAGAATTTTGATTATTCACTGTTTAAGTAATAACAGCCAACCATAATATTAAGTCACTATATCACTGATCTTTTTTTTCTGTTTCTTTCTCTCAGCGCGCGCGCACACACACACACACACACACATGCACACACATCACACACGCACACGCGCACACACACACACAAACATGCGCGCGCGCGTATATTCTCCCCCTTTGTGTCACGTTTTCTCTTCACCTGTTCCCATTCTGGACCTTCAGAACTTCAAAACTTAATCACACAGAAAAGTAATGAATGAAAATAAACCTTACCTGGTGTCCATGAGAGTCAGTGCTGTAGTTCGGAGAAAGAGCTGTTGTTTTTGATTTGAAATATTGCTTGGATGCTGCTGCATTCCACTGTAAAGAGATTCAAATTATTTTGTTACCATATTAGTTCCATGTTATTTACCATTAAATACAACACGTTCATTGCTACCCTTCTAAAACGCTCACACAACCACTGAGTAAGCATTACAGAACTGTAATATACTGTATATGATGGAATACATACATGCTTATTATTAAATAAAACTCAAGCTGTAATGATTTTGTATAGAATATTATATAAAAGTGATGAAAAATTTATGGAAGGCCAGACTTGAATGCATTACAGAGAACAGCAATATTAGATACTGCTTACATGATATGCAAAATGCTTGACTAAAATAAGCTAACTTTAAGAACATGGTTCAGTCTCACTTACTGGTATTTCTTCAGCTTACAATTTTGTGAATTATAATAATTATTTATTTATTGATATTTATTTGCTGGAAAACAGCAGAGTCCAGCACAGTGATACAAATAAAAACAGTAATAAATTGAACAATAGCGTTTCAAATTTACTATACAGGGTGAACTGTAAGTAATATCATTAATTTCAGGGGATTATTCTTTGAGATATTTCAAACAAAATGGTCTTATATAATTTTGCTCGTTTTTGCTTCCTTTTCGAGATAAAAGTTACTTTATATGAAACATACTTCGTGTTTTGAGAAAGTGATTGAATTAATTCCCAATATGCTAAGTCAGTTTAACCCTTCGTTGCTCGCGTTAAATTTCGTAACACCAGTACTCATCTGGATTACAATGGTAATCCACATTTGTTTTTGTTTACAGACAAGGTTTAAACATTGCAATTAGATTTAAATGTTAAGAAATATATTGTTTTCAGTTATTACAGTAATGAGAATGGATATGTTACGCATAACGGAATGTATTAAATATAAATATTAATACTGAAATATATTATAGTACACAAATTGCATTCAAGTGACATGTTTGCATAATATTTCCACACTGGACGTGTCTCTGAGTCATAATTTATTGTTGGACCATAGTTATGAGTTAGTTCACTATCATCATAATTATGTAGGATATCTAGCATTGTTGCTCACTCGATGTTTGAAGGTCACCTGAACTCTTGATGTAATCTCTCCTGCAGGAAACGCAAGTTCACTACTGCTGACCTTTCTTACGTCATATTTGATAACTAAATACCTCACTCAGGGGTGTAGCAATGAAAAAATTCAGGGATGTAACAATCATTCTCATTTCACTTGTAATATTTTACAGAAGTTTTTGTGTGTTGTAAGAAGGATATTGATGCATTTTCATTTTTATGTTTGCTGTTCACACTTTACACACGTGAGTCTAATCTACATCTGATTCAATTATCTGAGTAGGCCTATGCATTTCTTCTACACAGTTCAAACAAATTACATCTGAATGAGTAGGAAAAATTCTCTTCAAGCACTGGAAACAAGATTGTCTTGTGCTCTTGTTTCTTGTTCTACCACACATGTAGCACCTACCAATACCTTCTGGCCGTGTTCCTTCTTCTTGACTTGTTTGTGGAATGCCTAAAAGTTGCTCTCCTCTTCTCTTTATTTCTCTTGAAATTGTCTGTTGGGTGATACGCTCGAAAATTAGTGGCTTCATTAGGTCCAGAGCAAGCGTTTTTAGGAAGTTTTTCCGTAGAATTTTTTCTTTGTTTGCAGAATAAACAACAAGAGCATTGACACCTGCTATGTTTAGTAAGTCAAAGAAAATAGTCAGAGGCCAGCAGGGTGAATTTCTGCTTACATCATAGGCTGAGCATAACTGTTTCAGGACATCCACAGCACATTTAGTTCTATTATAGAATGATATTGTTTCAGGTTTCTGGCTTCCTCCCGTTTCCTCATCCATTTCCTTATCATAATGCATGGTTGATAATTCTAACACTGTTTTGTTTTCTTTGGTACATACGAATTAATTGTGCAGCTTTCATTGAATCCAAACAATGTACTGTTAACTTGCCTGTCTTGACTAGTTGTGAAATGGGGAGGGATTTCTCTTTTTTTTTTTTTTCCAAGGTTCCTACAAGTGTAAGTTAATCATTTTCAAGAAGATCTAAACACAGAGGTATGCTCGTGAACCAGTTATCGGTGGTCACATTTCTTTTTGTTCCTTTGATGGAATGAACCAGCTTCTTTACCACTGCATGTGCACTGTTACTTTGGTGAAATGGACCATCTGGTTGAATACCAGCATAAATTTCCAAGTTATGAGTATTATATGTTTTCACATCACTATAGCAAAAATTTTGATCCCATATTTTGCTGGTTTAGTAGGTATATACACTTTCATGGGACATCGTCCTCTGAATGCAACCAACTGCTCGTCTATAGTTACATATTTGCTTGGAATGTAGCACCTTTGTGAATTCTGAACAAATAACTCGAACACTTCACGTACAGCAGGCAGTTTATCAATTTCTTTCCTTTCCTGCCTGTTATGAATGTTATCAAAGCCTAGACATCGTAACAAAAATTGGAATCTATTGTAGGTCATAATCAGGTAAATTGACTCTATACCTGTGCCATTTTTATCCCATAGTTCTCTTACGTTCAGTCTTCCCGATTTCAAAGCGCCAGCAAGATACAAAATACCCAAGAGTGCTCGAATTTCAACGTCATTTGTCAATTTGCAATCTCTGTCACGTCCGTAATTACGCTTCACTTTTTCAATATAAATATTAGTACACCTTACTATTACATTGATTATTGTCTTATCAATAAAGCAGTCAAAACACTCTGCGTGTGTCCGCGCATTTTTTGCAGCTCTTTTAGGGCCCGGTAAATGAATCACTATATTCTGTGCTCTTCTTCTCCCTCGTTGAGCTACTGGTTCTTTCTGCCAAATTGTCGTGTTGTCTCTCCCCTTATAGCAGTTTCCATCATTTATAGACATTAGTCTTTCATCATCATCACCATTATCATCATCCTCTTCCTCATTGCCTTGTTCTGAATTAGAATCGTGAACTTCGTTCAAAAGATCCTCTCTGTTGCTTTCATCATACTTTCATTTTCAATGCCATTATCCAGATCTTCATCTAGCCACTTGAAATATTGCTTGTATTTTCCGTACCCATTGCAGCCAACTACAAAGACGATGGAACGATATCACACATTTTTTTCATAAAGTTACTGCATTGTATCACTCAAAACAATATAAAAACAATTTCACATATCTGATAACGCCAGTACTCGCGTGGATTACAATGGTAATCCACTCGGAAAAATTGTGTATCACTTGATAAAACTCCGTATAACTTTGCAATGCGTTGCGACAAATACGTCTAAACACCAGTAATGCCTCACTTAGACTGTGACGAGAAATTGCATTGATGCTCAAATACGCAGTGCTGCAGGTGATGACGTAATAAAGGATTAAATATCAATGGATTACTATTGTAATCCACGCGAGTACTGAAGGGTTAACGGAGCAGTGTATTGAGATAATAAATAATTGAAATAATTTTAGTTTTGTCCTTTAAATATGCAGAAATTTGATCTGAACGAATGTAACATTGTAAAATTCCTTTGCAGGATGAAAAGTTACAAATAATTGCATATTTAAAGGACAAAACTGAAATCCTTTCAATAGTTTATTATCATAATACACTGATCTCTTAACTTGACTGAGCAGATTGGGAACTCAATCAGTGGCTTTCCCAAAACACGCTATGAAAAGTTTCATATAAAACAATTTTTATTTCGAAAAGGAAGAAAAAACGAGCAAAATTGTGTTAAACATTTTGTTTGAAATATCTCAAAGAATAATCCCCTGAAATTAATGATATTTCTTACAGTTCATTCTGTATACCGTGATTACAATGATTAGCATAATAAAAAACAACAGAAAAACAAAGTTTACAATAATTGAAGCGTCAGCTGGAACAACATTATAAGTTACATTTGGTAAAATTTACAGGAGCTGAAAAAATGTGTACACGTACAACGTTGTTCCAGGGATGCAAACGTATGGTATAAATATAACAGAAAATAACACAAATAATACAGATAGAAATATAATAATAATAATAATAATAATAATAATAATAATAATAATAATAATACTTACTTACTTACTTACAAATGGCTTTTAAGGAACCTGGAGTTTCATTGCCGCCCTCACATAAGCCCCCCATCGCTCCCTATCCTGAGCAAGATTAATCCAGTCCCTACCATCATAACCCACCTTCCTCAAATCCATTTTAATATTTATTATCCTCCCATCTACGTCTTGGCCTTCCCAAAGGTCTTATAATAATAATAATAATAATAATAATAATAATAATAATAATAATAATAATAATAATAATTACACTGAACCATAACCTTCAGAAAATGAGTATAGGGCTCGCTATCAGGGAATACTGACGGAAGGAATGCGACTCAAACACTGCGATAAGGAAGAGCGGGCGAGAGGAAAGGTCACGAGATAACTTGAATGATATTCAAGAGTACAGTCAGAAGAGAAATGACATCGATAGAATCAGTCTTGCATTGTGATGGTTACATTACTTTAGTTTGTTCCGTTGCATGTGAATACGTGTCTTGTATCGCACGGTATTATTATTTCATTCGTAAATGTATGTTGCGCATTTAATTAGCTTCGAATTTTTGTCTTGCTACATTCTTTATTTCCACAGCGATGTCCTCATTTGTTCATCTTCTTGGAAGAGACATTACTTCCACAGGTCCATACCTCTCACCTCTTGCCCGCTCGGCGTGCCTACCAGGAGCGTGCATTTAATACCCTACATACACTTCAAATTAATGTATCATTTTATCTCATTCAGTTTATAGATAAATACTTTTAATAAAGTGTATTCTGCACTTCATATATAAATGTTCTGCATTAACTACATTTCTGCAGTAAGGTAGCTCTTCATTCACAGCTTGCCTTTAGCCTCATTTTACAGTGCTGGCGCATGCGCGGACAGTAGACAAGGATAGAAAATTTCCTCGTACACCACTGTATTGCCTATAAGCCAGTACACAGCAAGAATAAGTGCTGGGATTATCGCTTGTCCTGGCTTGTTAAGTTCCTGCAGAAGAATACCAGTGTTGATTGTTGAATTTGGCAGTGTGTGTGAAACATGTGATTTGTTTGTCAATCGAGATAGTGTTCAGGATCTCTCAGCTATTTGAAGATTTGTTTCTTTGTGAGTGACAATTTATGTCGTAGTTTTCTGTGTATAAATTAAATATTGATTAAGAATGGACGATTCGTTATGTCCTATCAAAAAATTATTGAAACACCCATTTCGACTACATTCTTTGCAAGAAAAATTAAACATAATACAAAGTGATCGACCATGTCCTGAAATGCCAACGCTTTTTCCAGCTCATAAAGACAAAGGAAAAGAATATACTCGACATTTTCAAGCGTCCCAATATCAGAAAACTCACTGGATTGCAGGAAGTGCGAAATTAAATAAACTCTTTTGCTGGCACTGTCTTATGTTTTCTAAAGAAGAAACAGTTTGGTCTCAAAATGGTTATGATAATCTGAACAATCTGCACAATGCCATTAATAAACATGAAAAGTCATAGGAACATATTTTTAGTGTTTTACAGTTTAAGTCATTTGGATCATCTCGAATAGACGTACAGTTAGATTCACAACTTCGTGTCATGTCGAGCAACACAATGAAATGGTGTGGAAGAACAGGGAAATATTGAAGAGGTTAATTGATACAGTCTGTTTTCTAGCCATACATGAATTGCCATTTCGTAGTCATTGTGAGTCAGAAGAGGCAGTTAACAAAGGAGTATATTTAGGTGCGCTCAATTACCTTGCAAAATATGACTTAACCCTCAGCCATCATCTGAAAACCTCTACCACATTCCACGGAACTTCAAATCAAATACAGAATGATTTGATTCTCGCTGTAAGTGATATTGTTATGGATAATATAAAACAAGAACTTTCAAAAACGTCATTTGTTGCAATCATGCTAGACGAAACTTCAGACATTATGACTGCATCCCAGCTTTCAACCACTCTTAGGTATGTTGATTCAGAGAATGGTGAGATTAATGAAAGATTCATATGTTTTACTGATGTAAGCAATGATAGATCTGCCAGTGGTTTATTCGAACATGTCCAAAATATAGCCACTGAGTATGACATAAGTAACAAGCTCGTTGCTCAAACGTTCAATGGAGCTGCTGTCATGGCTGGTCACACAAATGGTCTGAGAGCTAAAGTTCTTGAAAAATATCCTAAGGCAATATTTGTGCACTATTTCAGTCATAAATTAAATTTAATCTTGTCGCAGTCACTTACGTGTTTGAAAGAGTGCAGAATATTTTTACAGACTTTAACTGGTTTGGGTTCTTTCTTCAGTAAATCATCCAAAAGAACACAACGACTTGAGGAATACACCTTAAAAAATGCCTAGACATGCTCCAACTAGATGGAATTTTACATCGCGTCTTGTTCAGACTGTAAGGGAACATAGGGGTGAATTTATTGGATTTTTTCAAGACATATTAGAAGACAGTTCTACCTGGGACAGTGAAACAGTTGTTGCTACACAAGGCCATTCTGAGAAAAAGATGTCATATAAACATTTTGTCCTAATCGCAATATTTTCAGAGTTACATTAATTTGAAGTTATTAGTAAAATATCTTTTTTCTTTAGTTTTACAGGTAAAAAATATTACAAATAGAGAATGAACTATTCAGAAGTGCCATTTCTTTAATTGGCTAGTTTTCTGAAACTAAAAATAAGCTCCGTAAGGGACGATAAATCCTCGTAAATCACATTCATTACTAATGTGTATAAAAGAAATATCAATAAGTAAATTTCAGAGCTTACCCACACAAAAAATACACCGCACGCCCCTGGTGCCTACATACACATGTCAAAACAGATAGCAATGCCACCATTGTTTTCGGTACCGGTAATCATTCTTTGCGCGAGCCATACTTGTACAATAATTATTAACACCTAACAGAGGAGCTCAAACACTTCTGCTGCATAGAATCAGCAACAGATCTATTGTCATTTCGTCAACAGTATCTGTCCCTGAATCTGCAATAAAATACTTAAGACCAGAAAGTACGGCAATAGTTACTCAATACGCTTTTAATCAATACTAGACCTGCTGGATATCTATCATAGGTATTGTAAGATCCGTTTTGAGAGTATTCTATTGTTAGACTTCGACTGCTATGACAATCTAACATACATTGTACCAGACTTTTTCTGATACACAAGGCATATACAGATGATAAAATTATGATATGGCGATAATGAAGCAGCAGTATTAAAATAATGGCAAGGGAGATCGAAATACCAGGAGAAGTTCCACTACACAGCTGCATCACATCTCACAGAATCTGCTTATGATCAAATTCCTTTCTGTAAGAAACTGTCACATGGACAATGGAAATGTTTACTCTCTACTGTATAATTCTTATTAAAATTTATACTTGGTCACGAATTTCAAGAGTCAGAGAATTAATTTAAGCCTATGGGACTCACCGGTCTAGTATCCCTGTCACTGTCACTTTCGCTGCTCAACTCAGGAAAGTGCACATGTTTGAGGCGGTCCACTCCATCAGTCTCCAGCACTGGGAACTTGAGTATGCTGCGAGAGGTTTCTTGGTTCTGCAAGTGGTAAAGTGATTCTCTTACCAAGCGAATTAATTAACTTTATACACAACTAAGGGCTGTGACACAAGTGGGCTTCAGTAGTTCAGTGCCTACTTCCTCTGCAATTCACAGAGATACTGAAAGAGCCACAAGAACGTATTTCAGAATACTGTCACATCTCTTATGTAAAAGTGAAAGGCTATAGACTATGAATATCTAGGGCCCAGATTTTTAGGTTTTTATGAAAGAAATTTTGGTCTTTTATTATCGTAGATTAGGCTTATTTTTAGGTTTTAAGAAATTATTTTAGCCTTTTATAGGAATTGTATGACAAATTTATAAATGAGACATATATTATGAGGTCACAAAGTGGCCGTACCCCCCCCCCCCCACCATGACTTATTTCACTCTCTGTGAATGTTGGTAACCCCATGTTTACATTGGTACCATGTTACATGGTAATCATACAGTTATAAACAAACATGGCTGGCCAGAGTCCATTTACCATCGAACAAAGATTAGTGACAGTGTTTTGGCTTCATGAAAGATGTCATATTGGCGACACTGTGGAAACGTGAAGATGAAATTTCGTGACCTCTTTAGTGTGGTACTGCCAAGGAAAGCAACAGTGAAGAAGTGGAGAGAAATCCACCCCACGTCATGTTGTGGGCTGGACTGAGTGCCTTTTCTTCTTCCAAAGTTCCGTTAATGCGCCAGCCTATGAGGACATAGCTTAGTGAATGGTTAGTGCCGCAATAATTGCAAAAAGCTGGTATCGAAGACACTGTGGTCATGCAACAGGACGGAGCACCAGCACACTTCGCATTGCAAGTGCTCCGATACTTGACTATGACTTTTCCAAACCGGTGGATTGGAAGAGGATCTGCAGATGATCAAGCTCCTTTTGCCTGGCCTCCACAAAGTCCGGATCTCAGAACGCCTGATAATGCTCTCTGGGGGTTCATCAAAGATAAAATGAGACATCATCACTATAACACAACAGCACAATTACGAGCAGCTGTGGAAGATGCCTTCAACGAAGTGACCCATGATTATCTCTGCAAAACATCTGCCAGATTATGGTGCAGAATTCAGAATTCATACCGATGTCTTGGAGCATTAAACTATCAGGTACATGTCCATATCAATCAATCAACCATACCCATCGTAGTGTCGTAATACATTGGGGGAATGCCCACTTTGTGACCTGATTATAGATAAAAGAATTAGGACGATTTGCATCATGACATAAATATGCTAACCTTTTATTGCCTGTTAGGACAATTTATGCTCATACACAGTTATCTTTACAACACTAGCTTGAGATAATTCACATTAGCACAACTATTTCACCTTTACATTTTATGTTAAAGAAAACTGTATCATGTATTTCAATATGTGGCACTAATATTCACATAAAAACGGAGTTCACATTTCTGCACTGTTGCTGTACACAATAGCCACATTTCTAAGTTTTTAGGCGTGAAACTTTATCTGCTGTCTCGTATCACATTTTTGTAGGCTGAAAAGGAGCGTTCCATAGCACAAGATGTCATTGGCCCGTATTTCATAGATATCATTGCTCGTGGTTCCCAACGTAATTCATTCCCCCGAATAACTGCCCTCACTGTTTTTATCTTTTCATCCCCGGGATTCCTTTTCAGAATATTTAATTTATTAGCGCATGTTGCACCTACAGATCCAGGTATTTCGTTGACAGAATTCTGCACAGTCTTCATGACGCCAATAGCATCTTTCAGGGGTAGGGACGCAGAATCCAGGCTTTGAATTGCGACTGGAAGTACACCCTTAATAATGTCAGAGAGGCGACGAGAAGTAAAACCATGGCCAACCCCCAAAAATGAAAGTTGCTGTTCAGTATCTTGTTGGTAGAGGCAAGGTTAATGGCCTATTCTGCCCAGTTCTCTTTTCAGAGAATACTGCAATTCCATTCCTTTGACAGCCTCCAAGAAGGTTGTGAACAGTTCTATAGCAAAATAACATGTGCAATTTGTGATTGACTGATTTTTAGAAAAAAAAAAAAAAAAAACCGGATTTACTTAAAACCAATTTTGAAAATGACATTTTAGCCTTTTTTAGGTTTTAAAGTACTGTTTAGCCCTTTTCAGATTCAATAAGATTCACACATTACAATCTTGTGAGTATAAAACACAAAAGCATGTTGACATTTTCTAATTAATATGCCAGGGAAAAAACAGGTTTCTTTGCATTCAGAATATGAAATCAAACAGTTCTTAAACTTTAGTGAAGTATCAAATTAGTTAGGAGTATATGATTAATTCGAAAACATGTATAGGCTATATTCAAACTCAAAGAAAGTGAACAAGTGAACAACATAGTAACTATTTCTAGATTTAGCTTGAATTGTTAATTTGTTAGAAAAGTTTCTAACACTGAAAAGGTCAAGCCTATAACGTATTATGTTAAGTATTCATTGTAGTATCTGATACTTACCGGTAGGCCTACATGTTCTGACAGCGAAGGACTGAAGTCAACAAGAGTACTGCTTGTATGCTCTTGATTTTCCTCCTTCATCTTTTTTAACTCCTCCTCCAACTGTTTCGCCTCGTTCTCAAGTTCCTTCACTTTCTTTGTGTATTCAGTTTCAATTTTTTCCTGCAGAATAAAGGAACACAGAAAGTATGATTCACTGATTGAACTGAATACCTAACAGAGTGTGTTTGAAGATGATAAACATGACAACAGTGCGATAGAGATGATAGTGGTGATAGTAGCGATAGTTGTAATGATATTAGTGGTGAGGTGGTGCTGTTAATGGTGGTGGTCGTGATGGTGGTGATAATAATGGTAGCAGTGGTAGTGATAATGGGAATAGAAATTTTTTTTAATTTTACTTATTTAAATTTAAATATACAGAATAAAGAATATAATTAAAAACAAACAAGAGAAATATAAATAAAATAATACAATCAATTATAAAAAAGGAGATACAGTAGTATTAACAAAATTAGAGACTGAATGAGCAGCGCTCATGTTCGTTCGCAGTTCAGATATAATATTAATAGGCCTATAAGAGAATATAAAATAAAATAAAATAAAATAAAATAGGAAATAAAATTAAAATTAGAGTTACAGGAATTATATAATACAATATTAATATAAGAGAAATATAGAAAATAAAAAAAATAATAATAAAAATAAATTTGTTCCATAGTTTGCAATATTGTGAGTCACACACGATGGAGGGCAATTTCAGCATATTATGAATAAAAACTAGTAAATAAGGTAAGTGTTCGCGTAGGCTTCCGCGGATGGTGTACATGGTGTGTGGATAAGCTTCAGGGTTTCTACCGCGTTGTCTTGGTGTTGGTGGCTGACGTTTCGACCGCTGTGTTGTGGTCATCTTCACAGCAGTTGTTGGATAAGGAAATAGTCTGCGAGCTCGTATATATAGTAGTCTCGATGGGGGAGTACTTGCAGTGATAGGTCTTAGGTTCTCCTTCTGGCATCTGACTGGTCCTTTGTTGTCCAATCCAGTTGAGGTCTGTATGAAGGGGAGTATTTGTATTAAATACTGGCTCTCATAAGGTCCGAAAGAGTGACCTTGATACCGTGCCCGATGTCCGGATGAAGGGGAGCGCCGCGTACATGTGGAGACCTGGTTTCTCATTCCTAAGTATGATCTTGGAATAGACTTCCCCATGAGCTGCTGAGTTGTAACCCCTCGTCCTTGTTGATGTTGTTGGGATGTTGTTTGATGTGGAAGGCTTCTTTAACCAGTCTTCTGTATAAGTTGTCTTCTTATACAACTTATACAGAAGACTGGTTAAAGAAGCCTTCCACATCAAACAACATCTCAACAACATCAACAAGGACGAGGGGTTACAACTCAACAACTCATGGGGAAGTCTATTCCAAGGACATACTACAGTCCAGTATATACAGTCGCGAAGCTTAATACGTAGTAAATATGCAAACATTAGATAGTTGCTCACCACTAGGATCGCTAATATCGCCTCATTACAGGCAATGCAAAATAGTGCCATCACAGTCTATTGTTTCTAGCACCCTCAAAACTCAAGCTTCGTGACTGTATATAGTAGACTGTGATCATACTTAGGAACGAGAAACCAAGTCTCCACATGTACGCGGTGCCCCCCTTCATCCGGACATCGGACATGGTATCAAGGTCACTCTTTCGGACCTTATGAGGGCCAGTATTTAATATGAATACTCCCCTTCATACAGACCTCAACCGGATTGGACAACGAAGGACCAATCAGATGCCAGAAGGAGAACCTACGACCTATCACCGCAAGTACTCCCCCCATCGAGACTACTATATACGAGCTCGCAGACTATTTCCTTATCCAACAACTGCTCTGAAGATGACCACAACACAGGGGTCGAAACGTCAGCCACCAACACCAAGACAACGCGGTAGAAGCCCTGAAGGTTATCCACACACCAAATAAGGTGTTTCTCTATGCCGTGAATATAGAGGACTGATTTAAACAGGTATGGGTCACATTTTGGTCAAAGCTGCATAAGACCTTGGAGAGTCACTGTACATATACACATTTAAATAACTATAGACTTTTTTATTCTATATATTTTATTTCTACTGAACTGATAATAAAATAATATTGTTGACACATGCATTTCATTTTTTTTATTGACCGCACTTAAGGTTTTTTTTTTGGTGTTTCGTGAATCATAGAGCATAAAAAACTCTTACCTTATCTGCAGTGGCTTCTTCGTCTTGTTTCTCGAGTAAATGAAATTCCTCTTTACAGGTTTTCACTGCAGCTTCTTTCTCCTCCACATGCTTTGCGTAATTACGTTTACACTCATCCACACACGACATTGTTTGCTGTAACCAAATCAGTTACTATGTAGACAGTAACATCTCAATTACGTAGTTGAAAAGTATTCAATTAATATGAGTTCTAATAATTCTGCACTAAATAATAATCAGAGAAGAAAACTTCTGAACAATAGTCAGAGATACAATAAAATCTTTTAAATATTCAGTCAAAGCTGCGACTGTATAGAATTTTATTATTCGTCTTTTGATTCCACTTCAAACGTATGCATCACTGAAACTAACACTATACAGGATGGAAGGTAACCACTGCACCAAAATGAAACTGAGAATAGATCAGGAGGAAAGATGTGAAAAATCTAAATACTTTTTTTTCCTAACATTGACCGTTTTAGAGGAAATTGTTATAATTTTATGAAAATTTTGCAACGTCACGGCTACTGTAATAACTCTAGCAGTCGTGGCCTGCACTGTAGCAGGGACAAGTTAGTAGTTCAACATGATGTAGACCAGTAGCAGACACAAACAAAAGCAACTCCTAGCATTCGTCTCCACCTCTCTAGTGTAGGAAGGGAATGATTTGGCTTAGTGATCTCAATTTTAAATGGAAATACGTGTCTTGTGGTATCAGAAATAAATTGTTACAGTCAAAATGAAAACTGACCAAGTGCAAAAAGCAAAGTTTTGAGAAAACTAAAAAAAAAAACTATATATTATTCAGTTTTATGTGAATAATGACCTGAAAATGTTACAACTTATTGGCATACAGTTTACTATAATAAAGTTGAATTAATTCTTATTTTCTCACATTTAGATATATGGGTCAGTTTGTTAGCTTTCTCTGAACTTTGTTTTTTGCACTTGGTCAGTTTTCATTTTGACTGTATCAATTGTAATAATATATACTGACATGATTTGTCATACATTTAATTAACACTCATGAAAATAAATAATTAAAGCACACGATATTATTTACATGTAATTTTAGACTGAAAAATGCTAAATTAACGTAAATATCAACACAACAAGGGAAGGTCAGATTACGTTATTGCCCCATCTCTTACCTTCACCTCCCCCTCTGCTGTACTCAATCACAGGCACACAACACTGCACTACGTTGCAAGATTTATTTTAACGATTTTCGCAATTACTGAAATTAAATTCATGGCTAAACAGAATAATTCGCAAAAAAAAAAAAAAAAAAAAAAAAAAAAAACTGATGACACATTCAGATTATTTTTATCTATCTGCTTGTACAGCAATCAGCCATTTCTCTCGGGCCATTACTGCAATAGAGCGCTGCAAACATTGGGCATTTTTCTCCTGCTTAATGGTGCTTCATCGAAGAAAAAGTGTAATACAAGTTTTGTTATATTTAACATGTAAAATTACCTCTTAAATTTTGGTGCATCACTCTCCTTCCACCCCATATGTGGTAAATAGATGAATAGAGTAGTGGGACAAATCCACAGTTAAGGATATGACAATTGTAGCAGTAAAACTGTGAAGAATTCTGAAACTGTAGTTTCCAGTTTCCACTAAATTAGGAAACATACAGCTTCAATTGCTCAATTAGTAAGAAGATGTAGCCAAGAGATTGCTATGACTGTTTTAATGAAAATAAAAAGTAACATGCAACACTACGTAAAACATTATCTGCACCAAGAGAGGTTGCTTAGTAACGAAACACTGGGGTCTCAGGTTCAAATCCCAGATATGGTCAATCTGATCAGAGCTTTTAGTAACCTCGATCATAAAATATCAAGGTGAATGTCGTGTTGCTTCCCATTCCCTCCAGAAATCTATACAGGAGGTTAAAAAAGGGGTCAATATTTTAAGAGGAGGTTGCAAGGGACAGTGTAGTGCATTCCATAACCTCTCCTATCCAAAACCCAACCTCAACCTGCTCGTGGTGCAACCTGCTTTTACAGATGATGCTCTGGGGACCGAGTATTGGCGGTATAACCACAACATCAGAAATAGAGGAAATGCTATTTCATCTCTTACGCTGGCCTGCCACGGCGTAGAAATGTTCCACAAGTGGTGCTTGTGAGAAAGGTCGGTGGACTCAAACTCCTCCCGGCCAAGTCCGATGGACCCATTAACCAATGACAGGTGTAGCCCTCCAGTCATACTGGGGGTTTACGTGAGTGGGTGATGTAACTACCATTACAAACTAAAAAATTGATGCCCACTTAAAAAACGGTTACACTTATGCTAATTAACCTAATGGCAAATCCTTCAGATAAGTTTTCCGGAGGTAAAATAGTCCCCCTTTCGGATCTCCGGGACGTCATTTACAGAACATCCTTAAAATTCTCCAATGGAACGCAGGAGGACTTACACAGAGCAAAAAAGCCGAACTACAAACAATCATAGAGGAAAAAGGGATAGATGTATTTATTATACAAGAAGCAAATGTATCAAGAGATCAACTGAAATACTTTAAAATTTCTGGATTCAATATATATATATATTCTCCCCAAATCACGTCAAGTAGCTAGTGGAATTCTTGCAGTGTTAGAATAAAATTTTATCAAAATTTAAAGTTATAAAGGAAATGCAACAAGAAGACAAAGTAGAAATTATCCAAATTGAAATCTGGAAAGGAAATTCACATTACACCATATATGGAATATATAATCCACCTAATAACAACCCTTGTCTGGATATAATAAATATACACCGAAAAACGATTTTGATTGGCGATTTTAATGGTCATTCACCTAAATGGGGATACAAAGACTATAATGCTAGTGGCAAAACTATTGAAGATCTATTAAATTCAAGCACTTTAGAACTTATTTACAGGAACGACGATTGTCCTACATACTTACATTATAATGGTCAGTGTACAAACCCAGACCTCCTGTTAGTATCATCAGATTTGCAAGATAAGACTACACGTGAAATCATTGAAGATCTAGGATCAGATTATAGAGCAGTTATTGCATCCATAATACATCAGGACAAACAAAATAATAGCAAACCAAAACCAAAATACTCTTGGAATTTTAGAAAAGCTAATTGGGCAAAATTTACAGAAGAGACCGAACAAAAATTATACTCCATTCAATACGAAGTATGTACAGATAAACTCAACAATACAATCTCAAACATAATTCTCGAAGCAGCAAAAAATTGGATTCCAAGAGGACAAATTAAAAACTATAAACCCTTTTGGAATGCAGATCTATCAAAGTTAAAAAAAGAAAGGGACATAGCAAGGAAAAAAGCAGAATTGTCCAACAACCCAATAGATACACAAGAATGGCGAAGAAAGGCAGCAAAGTTAAAAAAAAGAAATCTATGTAGCCAAGAAAAACGCATTCAGTGAATTTATCGAAAAAGCTGATTATAGAAAAGATGCAAAAAAAAAAAGTATACAGATATGTAAATAAAATCACATGTCAGAGAGAAACGAGGAAAGAACCACTCAAATTTAATGGGAAAACGTTCACTTCCAGCAGCTCTATTGCCGAAGCCTTTAATAAACATTATAGCTCTCAACATAAACTTTCTCCTGAAGCTAAAAAGAAGCAAAGGCAGATCAAAAAATTTAAGAAGTGTCAAGAACAAACAAACGATATATTCCGCAAAGAATTCACCATAAGAGAACTAGATTCTGCAATCCATGAGTTAAAAGATAAAAAATCTCCTGGACCTGATAAAATACATGCAGAATTTCTGAAACATCTTGGACAAAAGGGAAGAAATGTATTACTGAAATTATTTAACCTATCATGGACTTCTACTATACCTACAGAGTGGAAAAAAGCAATAATTATCCCTATTCTAAAAAAAGGCAAGATAGGTGATGATATAAATAATTACAGACCAATTTCTTTAACAAGGGTCATTGCAAAAACAGCAGAACGTATTTTTTCAGCGAGGTTAAATTGGTTCTTAGAAAGTAATAACATACTAACAGCAGCACAAACAGGATTCAGACAACACCTATCTACAAAAGAAAATACAATTCAGCTCTCCCAAAATGTCAAAGAATCTTTCAACAAAAATCAAGATATAGCTATCAGTTTTCATTGATTTTGAAAAAGCATACGATTCAGTATGGAGGTATAAACTACTTGAAAAACTCACAAAAATAGGCATTCAAAACAACATGCTAAACTTGATCACTCACTTCCTTTCCCAGCGTTTCTGTGCTACAAAATACAATGACAGTACTTCCAAATTCCGACAAATAAAAATGAGCCTCCCACAAGGTGCAGTACTGAGTACAACCTTGTTTAACATCTGCATCAACGATCTCCCCCCAGCTGTTTCAAGCCCAGAAATAAAGACAGCTCTTTTTGCAGACGACATGGTCATGTGGACATCTTCCCCACAAATAGTCAAATCCAAAACTTCAATGGAAAAGGCTCTGATCCTATTAGAAAAGTGGACTGACAACAATTTGATGGCCATAAATACTGATAAAACAATGTTTCAAATATTTAGCTTGAAGAAAAAAATCCCAAAACTAAATCTACAGTTCAAGAAAACAAACCTGAGATAAACATACGAAACGAAATATTTAGGGACAATTTTTGATTCAAAATTATCTTGGAAAAATCATATTGAAGCAGTAGTAAACAAATCAACAAAAAGACTTCCAATTTTAAAGAGATTAGCTGGAGCCAAGTGGGATAGTAATCGGCATACTTTGAACATCACTACAAAACATTCATCAAGCCAATACTTCTCTACAATGCGGAGGTATTAATTACAGCAAATAATTTCAACCTGAATCGACTAGAAGTATGCCAAAATCAGGCCCTGCGACTAATAACTGGTGCAGCAAAATCAACCCCAATCACGGCAATGCAAGCCCTAACCCAGAACCCTCCAATATATCTCACTCTAGAGGAG
The DNA here is from genome assembly GCF_040183065.1 of Periplaneta americana. Lineage (NCBI taxonomy): Eukaryota > Metazoa > Arthropoda > Insecta > Blattodea > Blattidae > Periplaneta > Periplaneta americana. Next base: position 36,772,942 of record NC_091118.1, on the reverse strand, counting down.
CAGGCACTAACACACCATGAAAAAATGCTACGGTTAAAAACAACAAAATGGGAAAAAAGACTGTTACAACCAACCAAGTTGAAAACACAAACAAGTTTCCTGTCCAAAGTCATGGAAATAAAAACAGAATTGAATCTCCCTAAATCTAAAGAAAACATTTTAAGCAGAGAAAACCCTCTAACCTTCGAATCAATTAACATTCAACTAGATTTAGAAGAACCAGTTACAAAATCTGAAACTTCCAAACCTGTACTAAAAGCGCTGGCATTAGAAGCTGTGAACAATAGATACCCACCAGAAGAATGGTTACATATCTACACAGATGGGTCTACTATCGATAACAACTCAGGATCAGGAATTACGTGTGCGTTATTCTCATTTCATCAACCGGCAGGACATCATACAACAAATTTTGATGCAGAAATAATGGCTATTCATATCTCACTCCAACACCTGCTGTACAGAATAGATAAATTTCAAAATGCTGTCATTCTCTCTGATTCTAAAGCAGTATTATATGCAATAAATTCATATAAAATGATGTCAATCCAAATTAAAGAATGTCACAAAATGATCCAACAACTTCAAAAACTACAGAAAAGAATTCAATTGCAATGGATACCTGCACATTGCGGAATTGCTGGAAATGAAACTGCTGACTTTCTTGCCAAAAAAGGATCCAATTTAATTCAGAATACAAATACAAGCCTACCTTTTACATCCATCAAAAGACTAATTAAAAATAAATATAAAACCAAGCACTATGTACCAAAGCCAAAGATAAAAAATGGAGCATTTTAATAAAAAAAAACCAGAAATTATTCCAGAAATCCCACGTAAATCTGCAGTAGCAAAATTCAGACTGCTTACAGAACACGATTATTTCGCCAAACACTTGAATAAAATAGGAATTTACACAAATCCAAATTGCCCTCTATGCAACAAAGAAGAAGAAATGACTGAAGATCATCTCATAACCTGTGAAGTTCTACCTGATGGATCCACCACAGAGAAATATTGGAGAGCAAGAACACTAATGGCTTCGTTGCCAAAGCCCGGCATTAGATAACAACAACAACATATTTTAAGAGGTGGTAGAACTCCTCAAAACAAGTAAAAAGCTTCTATTAAACATGTGTCCTGAAATTAATGTCTTTCGAGATATTCGAACATAACTTGTTCACAGCAGATGCACGATGTGACTTTCATTCATCATAACATAACATTCTGCTCGATGTCTTAGGATACCACACAACCTTTCAAACACTCCTGGTTCGTCTCTGATGTGCTAACAGGCGTTGGAAACATGCTCCTGTAGCATTTGAATGTCTTCAATCATACACTTTGGCCTTTAAGTGTCCCCATAACCAAGAGTTCAAGGAATTAAGATCTGGGGAACAAGCAGGCCATGGTACAGGATCTCCCCGACCAATCCATTAAAGATTAAATACTCGTGTTAGATGACATCTGACTCTGTTATTGAAAATGGGCTAGTGCTCCGTCATGCATAAAGTACATTTATTTTGTAATCTTTGATGATATGGTACTTCCTCCAGCATGACGGATAGCTGGTTTGTTGTTACTGCACGAATTTTAAAGTACGTTTTTCGTAAAAACTATTAATTTTAGGACTCATGTTTATTACAGTACTACCACCCTTCAAAATATTAGACTTTTTTTTAACATTCTGTAGGTAATGTTTCACAAGATTTAAATTCCTACTGATTGTATATGGTGGACATGGTTTGCAGATTTTCTGATAGATATCAGCAATCCAACGTATCAACAACAATGTAAATAGTCACGCGATGACCTAGCAGTTAAAACGACTATAAACGAAACCTAAAATAATAACAAAAAGAAAACCTTCGTCTGTTTGCCTACCTATCTTTCTTACTTACTACGTACCTTTCTCTTTTCATTTACACGTACAGTCTAAAAGCCTATAATTATTTTGATTTTACTCTTTGAATAGTTTGTCTTCGCACCTCAGTGATCCAGTCACAGTGGACAGTAGTATTTTGAAGTTCCCGTTGAGAGTTCTTAAGGTCTTGTTCAGCTTCACTCTTTGCCCTCATTATTTGCAAACGGTATTCCTCATGTGACTTGTCAGTTTCATCTACAGATTTCTGTAGTTCTTTTGAATTTATGTACACTTGCTCTGTTTCGCTCTTTGCTTCCATATAACGTTTATTTTCTTCTTCTGACAGAACTTGTAGTTCTTCAGCTTTCTTTATATTTTCAGAAAAATTTTCTTTCATCAATTTCAACTGGAAAAAATGAACAGTGTTAAATTTTAATAACAACAAAGAAAATAGTCACAGTGATTTAAAAACTACCATTTGTGTTAATTTTACACAAGGACTTCAAGTAAAGTATCGTCATTAGCTTTTGCTATAGCGACAGCTAATGAATACTATACTACTACTAATATTTTTCTATACCGTACCATAATTTTCTTTTTGACAATTGAATGCTCGCCATTAAATTAGAATTTTGTTGGTTCAAATTCGGCCTATGATGATGGTGATAAATATTATTAGAATGGTTCATTTGTGAAGTAAAGTAAACCTGGGGGTGTCCATTGCTATGGAGTAACAATTAGTCTGCGTGACCGTGAAACAAGCGGGCTTAAGTTCAAATTCTGGTTGGGACAAGTTACCTGGTTGAGTTTTTTTCAAGGTTTTCCCTCAACCACTCGAACCAGAACTGGATCTCCAACTCATTTCACTTTCATTAACACCACTTCATTAATCATCTTTAATAGTTACAGGATGACCTGAAGGACATAGTGGATGTGATTCCAGGATCTACCTATAGGCGGCATCTGTCTGCGAGAGCTGCACGTATCCAGAGAGGCCGCAGGGGCTTTAATAAGCAGACTGCGGGTGACCAGGGGAGTGTAGCTTTCTTGGATAGATGGTGCTTTGGTGAGTTGTGGAATCGACTGCGGCATGGTCTTCTGGTTAAGGATGCAGTAGATTCAAGCACATGAATTGCTGACAGATGCCATCGATCTGAGGAGGCTGCAGAATAACATCACAGGCAGGTGGGGAATGGTTTCGAGACGTAACTGGATACTGTGTCTGAATCAATATAATGGCACTTTACAGTGGATCATATGCTTGAAGAGTGATCTTACAAAACTTAAAAAAATCATTCCAATATAAGGAGGTTGTACAATAAGCCTAAGGCAGCAGTCCTCTTCCGAAAAAAAAAAAAAGCTGAGATACAGAGTCGTAAATTTGAAGCATGTAAGAATAATTTTTACCTGAATGACCATGCCTCTGACCATGCTCCTGGCAAAACTTAAATTATTAGGCATCATTCTCGCTTAGCATAAATCGTTGAGGATAACGAATTCCGTCTTGTAGGTGTCCCAATCTCAAATGACAATGGACACTATTGGAATTACCAGTATTCAGAAATATTTAAGAGAAGAATTTTTTTTTATGGAGGAATCCGAACCTTGCACTGCAGCTTGAGGCTTAATGTTCTTATCACTCTGTGAATGATTCTGTTGCTGGGCTGTGGTCTTATACAAATATAGCATGCTGCAATGTGAACTTAACCTGGACTATGATAATGATGATAGTGGTATTTGAAACGAATCTGAGGTCCAACGCCGAAAATTATGCAAAAATTCTGCTTCATTTCGCTGAACGAAAACCTCGGAAAAAAACCCAAACAGATAACTTGTTCTAACCAGAATTTGAACTTGGGCCCACTTGTTTCACAGTCAGACATGCTGTTACTCCACAACGGTGGACCAGAGGGAACATTAGTGAGTTTTTATTCAGAAAAAATTATCGAATTTCTTTTTACATTAAAATACTTCTTAAGGTGTACGTGAAAATTTAATGGTTCTGTTGCCATTTTTAACCATCATGCGCGAAACTTTTGAACCCTCTCCACAATAGAAAATTGCAGTTTTCTCAGAACAACGCTTTTGCATTTTCAAGTTGCTTCTAATTAAACATTTTTTTATTTAACTGGTCTGAAACTTGGCATGCACATATTGATAATAATAATAATAATAATAATAATAATAATAATAATAATAATAATAATAATAATAATAACAATAATAATAACAATAATAATAATAATAATAATAATAATAATAATAACAATAATAATAATAAGGATGGATCGCACTAGATAGCCTAAACAGATTCTTACTTATGTACCAAGAGGAAAGAGGAAATTGGGAAGACCACGCAAGCTCTGGCATGAGACCGTAACAGATCCTATAGGGTCTAATACGTGAAGGATATGATTATGATGATGATGATGATGATGATGATGATGATGATGATGATGATGATGATGATGATGATGATGATGATAATAATAATAATAATAATAATAATAATAATAATAATAATAATAATAATAAAATAGTGTAGTTCCCATTTTGTGATAAATAAATTGTAGCTTTGTTAGAGGCATTTACTATGAAATGAAATAAAACAAAATTATGATGAATTTAAAAGTTTTTAAATCCATAGTCACAGCCAAGAATGAAAATCTGCGATCAGAAATGAAAAATATGGTTAATCATCTACAAAAAAAAAAAAAGTTTAAATAACCACAGTAAAAATTTTGTAACTTTTGAGCACTTTGAATATGTGACTGAAAACAATACAAAATAGTCAATGACTTGGAAATCAAACCACTGATTTACTTCAAATTTGGCACATTATTTTACTTACAATTTGTACACATTCTATATAAAATCACTGGGATCAGTTGAAAATTTGAAAGTTGGAAAATTTCTCATTAATGTTCCCTTTTAAGTGATCATATTTAGAGAAATTATTAATAACCCAGCCTATTTTTAGTTAAAATTTTGACATTTCCTATGTCCCTCCCTCCTTCTCTCTTCTCTTTCTCTCCCTTCCTCCCTTATTTCTCCTCCTCCTCTGCCACTTCTCTCTTACCCTTTCTATCTCCCCTCCTCTCCCTTACCCTTCCTTCTCTCTGTTTTCAAGGTCAAATAGTTCATATGAAGTCATTTCTGGTTTATGACATGACAGTACCTCTTGCTCTGTAGTGTTAATTTTTTCTTTATTCTCCTTCAATCTCATCAGCAATTCTTTTGCAGTCTGCTCTTCTCTCTGAAGATCCAGATCCAAATCTGCTGACTCTTTGTTCTTGCAGTCAATACGTGATTTTAATTCCAAAATTTTGGTGCTGTAATCTGATTTGAGAGCCTCCTGCTGTAACCTATAACAATGTTATCAATGTAGTAATACAACAAAAATGTGACTACACTGTACTATGTACAGTACAGACCTACTTGGCTCATTTTCAAAATTTATCCGCACATCATCAACTAATTACCAGGTCTCATCACAACTTGCTCACTGTACCCTATCACAAGACATCTTCATATTCTTTATCCTATACAATTTCAGTTGCCAGAAATTGGAACTACTCTCTTAGTGAAGTAAGGGATTGTCAGAAAATCATTTCATTCAGATCAAAAGTACATAAATTCTTGGTTAACAGGTAAATTACTGTTTAATATTTTTGCTACTAGTAATGAAACTAACATCTTTCCATTACTTACTTACTGGCTTTTAAGGAACCCTCATATAAGCCCGCCATTGGTCCCTATCCTGAGCAAGATTAATCCAGTCTCTATAATCATATCCCACCTCCCTCAAATCCATTTTAATATTATCTTCCCATCTATGTCTTGGCCTCCCCAAAGGTCTTTTTTCCCTCCGGCCTCCCAACTAACACTCTATATGCATTTCCGTGCCAGAGGATCAGTCCCATTCCGAGGCTTATTTGAAGATTTCGTAACAAGCTGTATTTTACGGTGATGTGTTGTTAGCCCTTCGCCCAACCCCCAAGCTGGAGGCTGTCTGCGACTGCTTATTCAATATATTCACAGCTACCCTCCATATCTGGAGGCCGTCTCCTCGATCCGCAACCTGAGGACGTGCCATACCGTGGTGATAGGGACCCACAATACATGGTCTTTCCATTACTATTATCATTATCATTTGTTATCATCATGATTATCGCCATCGTCATCATCATCATTATGAAGCCTTATAATAATAATAATAATAATAATAATAATAATAATAATAATAATAATAATAATAATATTACAATTAATTCATTTAAATAGAATACAAAACCTCTAATGCAGTCCTGGGCATAAAGGAGAAGGAAAACGGAAAAGAGATACTCCCGCCCATGTCCTTTTTGATTTCTCCGCTTAAGAAACAAACACACAGTCAGGCAGTGTACATCAATGGTGGACTTAAGGCGACTAGCAAGAGTCGAGAGTTATGATGCCTGTCTTCTACAATTCGTCACTCAGCAATGCTTGCCTACATGTGTAGGCTACTCATATCAATCCGGAACATAACTGTCTCAGCCGAGCAAGGTTGAATGGAGAGTTATGGGTAGTCTGCAGTACCTCAATCGAGTTAATAACGCCCAGGTCTCCTTTAATGGCTAAATCCCATTACATTCATATTATTCCCATTATATGTGTATATATATATATATATATACACATATAATGGGAATATATATATATTTTATATTCTGAGTTTTAATCCCTATAGCATAGATGCGGTAAACTACTATTAAATTAATTTTCATTATTTAACTAACTAGCTAACTCAACTTAAATATAATCCTTTTCATACAGTACTGCATATAGATTATACTGAATCATATTTTAGCTCGTAAATTGTTTCTTTTTCGCATAGCCTTTAACTTTCAAATAGATCTAATTAAATAAACTTATACTAATCGTTAAAATTTAACTAAAGGCTATGCTGTAGTATCTTCAGTGTATTGTAAATATTTATAATTTAAATATGTATTATGTATCTTATGCCACTACTGCATTGATTAAAGCTGGTTGAGTATTGAAATGGAGAAGGATGGAGGAATGTTGGAAGGGAACAGGAGAATCCCGAGAAAACCCTCAGGAAACTTGGCTTTGTCCGCCACAAATAAGACTCCTCCAGTGGCAGGATTCGAACTTATGTCCGCAGTCATCGCAAGCCAGCACTATGAAACTGATCTACTAAAACAGTTGAATGGGAAACTGTTACAGTACATAAAGTTTTGATACATGCTACAAATACGGTACATACTGTTGTTCTTGCAGAAGTGCCTGCAATTTTTCTATTTCCTCTAGTTTACTTTCATTAGATATAATAATCGCATTGAGAACTTCTCTGTTGTCCTCTATGTTCAATTTATGCAAGTCAATCTGTTTCGTAAGATCTTCTTTGATGTCCATATTTTTCTGCATCTCTTGGTCATACCGAACATTCTCCTCTTCCAGATATTGTCGTTTAACTGTCATCAATTCCAGTGATTTGGAAACTTCCTACAACAATAGGACAAGAATTTAAGAACACCAACATCTTATTTTCTGAATCTTTAACTTAATGTTAATGTTTGCATAATATGCATCATGTTTCAGTTTACAAAGAAAAAACATACGAGTAACTCTCTGTTCTTACCTCCTTCCTTTCTTTTGCTTCGTTATTTTCTTTCAATGCACGTGAAAGTTCATCACTATAATGTTCCTTTTCATTAGTAACAGCATTTATGGAATTTTCAAGATCCATTTCTTTGTTCTTTAAGGATTCCCTGGTTCTTGTCAGCTCCTCATATTTCTTCCAATCTTCCTCAAACTTGATATTTAGTTCCTGTAATGTCTAAATAAACAGATTACTTCAGAGAGAAACGTTTTTTCATTTGAGAACATAAAATTCTATGAGAAAGTGACTGTGGATAATTTTTTACACAAAATTTCAATTTCTTATTATTACTGGTACCAGTATTTAATAAAGAGAGAAAGCTTATGGTTTGGGGTGACCAGACATATTCTTTTTAAGAGTATTATACTCGTTTAGAGGTCCAAATACTCTATACTCTTTTCTATCTGAAAATATTTCCGTTTATACGCTTTTCTTTATTTTCTTTTACAAAATTTACGTATTATCTAATTGAATGCTTTGTAATTTTTTTTAAATTCCGAATACATTGCTGCACAGAATGTAGTTAAAAGCTAATCATAATCTAATTTCACTTTATTTAGGTGCTTAGGCATGAGCCATTCTGTTAATTTTAACGTTACTTGGTGCAATAAGATCAACTTCACTGTCGGCCTGGTTGGCAGAGTTGATATAGCGCTGGGCTACTATGCCTGAGGTTGCGGGTTCGATCCCGGGCTAGGTCGATGGCATTTAAGTGTGCTTAAATCAGCGTTGAGAAAAACCCGGGTATTTAAAAAAAGACCCAACCCAGTGGGTTTTACTGGGTTTTTATGGGTTTCTTTGGGTTTTTATGGGTTTTATTGGGTTTTTCTCTAATGGGTATTAAACAGTTCAATTTCGTGACTAAGTGATTCAGAACACCAACATATTCTAAGAACTACTTCATGAGCAAAAACTGGTAAATTAAATAAGCAAAGATTGGTAAATTATTATTAAATATTCTTAAGTTGGCAGCCTGCCCTTCCACTATCTTGCTAATATGTTAGATCCAAGATTCAGAGGGGCAAGAATAACTGCAGATCAAGAGGAAAGTGCAGAAAATTGGCTCACAGAGATTCATCCAGAGTGGGTGACAAGTGTTATGTCTTTTAGGATTGCTGATTCTGATTATTTTCCTGCTACTATGTTTTCTGACGCAGTTGTACAACAGTTCAGTCCAAACAAATGGTGGAAAATAATGGAATTGAAAACAACAAAAAAGGGGAACTTGCCAACAGGATTTATTAGCTTTGTGAAAAGTTTAATTTCTTGCCCTGCCAGCACTGCATCCATTGAGAGAATCTTCTCCACCTATGGGCTTGTTTGGTCAAAGTTAAGAAATAAGTTAGGAGAGGAAAAGGCTGAGAAATTAGTGAAGATCTACAGATTTCTGCATGTTAAGGACTGAATTGTGATGTAGTTAATATTAATACCATTCTACAATAAAACACCGTGTTGATGAAAGTAATTTTTTCTTTATAATGAAACATTACCTAATTAATAACTTCTGCTGACAAATTGTTATAGTAAATAAATATGATGCACCTTTTTGTACTATTTTGTATGTTGATTAAATTATGAGAAATAAATATATGGTTTTTTTTGGGTTTTGTGTCGGGTTTTATTGAAGGGGTTTTTTTAAAAAAAAAACCCATATGGTTTTTTTGGGTCGGGTTAAATTACAACAACCCTGGCTTAAATGCTATAGGCTCATGCCAGTAGATATACTGGCATGTAAAAGAACTCCTGTGGGACAAAATTCTGGCACATCCGGCGATGCTGATATAACCTTGGCAGTTGCGAGCGTCGTTAAATAAAACATAACATTTAACATTCAACTTCGCTTCCACGTACTTATTTGTTAATCAGATGATATCAATATAATATAATCTGGTGCAGTATGTTTTATGAACTGTAAGAAATAATATTTCACGTTTATGAGACGAATGACTATTTTCTTAAGTCTGTACTGCAACTACAATCAATGGGCCACACTGGTATTTATTGCTTGTGATTTTATGTTTAGTACCTCCATTTCTTTGATCACCCAATCTTTGTGTTTCTTGATATTTTGTGCTATTCTTCTCTCTGTAGCTACATTATTTTGCTCTAATTTCATCCTCTTCGACTCAATTTCTTCTTTTTTATCTTCCAATTCCTCCATCATTTTCTGGTTGTTTTCTCTGATCTTCTCCTTTTCCTTCGTTTCCAACACTAGAAGTAAAACAAATAAGTTACATTTAAAAAATTCTCTTGTAAATATGACAACAGGGAATATATATCCTATGTAAGAATTTATGTATATTTCAATATACAGAGTGAATAAAAAGTCTGGAATCATATAAATATCTTCCATGTGCTTGATTTTCGATTACTATAGGCTAGGTGTTACCAGTATTTGTAAGACCAAATGCTCTACCAGTGTGAAATTCGATTCCAGCCCTCAGCTATCTCAAAAGTCGCCATTTTGAATGCAACTTTGAAATTTTAAATGGAAAGGGGGTCATATAGATACCTACTCAAACTATGTGAAATTTTTTGGGGGGGGGGGGGGAACAACGGTGCATTCTGTTTTGAGATATCTTAATCGTTTTCAAGTTATTTAAAGATAACTACTGTCATAATGACACAAACATTAGTTACTGCATCTACATATATTTTGTTACACGGTACAGTACTAAGAAGGCTTTGGAAAAGGTATTTTTATGCAATTCTAGTAAAAAAAAACTTTTCCTGCTTTACCACACACATTTTTGTCCTACATCATGAACTGAATGAAAAGTAAAATTAGTTAGAATGAAGAATAAAGTCACACAGAATGACAGCTGAGTGTCAGTTTAAAGAGCTGCAGCTCCATGTTAATATATGAACATAATATTAGCAAAAACATGCACTGAAGAGAGAGTTAGAATTCCAAATTCATTGAATAAGGGCTTACAATGTCTCTTGAGCCACAACCCTTAAAAATACGCACAGCTTTTTCCTGAAGAAGAAAAACATATTTTGCAGTGGTACTATTTACTCACAATAATATTACATAATTCAACTGAGACTGGGAAAAACCATGATACGCATTTAATAAGGCAATGGCAGAAACCAACTGTTTCAATATTCTTAGTAAGTAAATACTCTTTGACAAATTAGAGTGTGTTCCTTCCTGGTAAGTTTCTTATCGAGATAATAGGCCTCAAAAGGCTTTCACGAGAAATTAGTTTGTGACTGAGAAGCTAGGTACCATTAATAATATTTTTACAATAACATTATGCCTTTTTTTCTTTACTAAATTCTTAATATTAAAACAATTCTTATAACGCTCCATAAATGTGATTTTACCTAATTGTTCCCACTGTTCTTCAGTACTCTTCAACATAACTTTTAGTGCCTGAAAGAAATGTTTAAATGAGGTAAGTTTCTGTTGAATTTCGTGATGATGTTTCCTGACGTTTTCTTCGATTTCTGAAGCGTTGTTGAGTGTTTTGCTCAAATGATTCATTTGCTCAATAGTTTTCTCGCAGAATTCATTTGTTTGAATCAACCTAGGGACAAAAAAAATATTTCAACATAATATGCATGTCTTGATATTACATTATCCAAGCACATCAACAAATAAATATTAACACATTTAAATCATTTTGTGTTTCATTAACAGAGAAGAATGCATTTTCATCTCTGTCAGTGATACATTCCTTCACTCGCTGTCAGTCATGAAGAAGTGAAATCTGATAATTTTATAGGCTTCCAAATACGTAGATTAATTTTAAACAATGCATATGAAAGTGCTGTTATAATCTAGAGAAAAACGCTTGTAACAGTTTCAAAAAGTAGGTACCGGTATTAAATAATTTCTTAGGAGATTACAAACACACAAGATATAAAGAAATAATAGGAAATACAATATGTTGAATAATTTCGGAATTTTGACCTGCAATATAAGTCTAAACGTTAAATTTCCTGCTTTCTCATCTTGACTATTTTCCTGTAAATTGTGAAATTTTGTGAGCAACATGGTGAAAAGTTTCACCAGGACATCAAACTAATGGGAACTAGATACCAGAAAATGAGAAGGGGTGCTAGACGATTATTGTTGGTTACTTAAGAGTGACAATCCTTCAGAAACCTCGTCTAGTAAGTTAGGAGAAAACGGAATTTTAAACAGAAAATAGGTAAGATTGGAGAATAGTGGATTTGCAGTGAAGGACCTGCTCTTGGGCAGAAAACTATAAATGGGTGAATACTGGCCCTCTCTGTTCCCAAAGCAGTACTCCTTAGTACTCATTTCTATGAGAGACTGAATGAACGATAGGGACAAAGAAGAATTAAATCAATGAAGAAAATCCATGACCTCATCGGGAATTGAATCCGCGACCTTAGAGCTTGTAAGACGACACCTTAATTGGGAATCTATCTCTAGCTCTCTTACTGCCTAGAGATAATATAATAAACAGGAAATAAAAAAAAACTATATAGGCCTACTGTACGGAAAGAAAATATCTGAAGTACAAAGTGGCAAATTTGGGTCACATTTATTTTTATCACATGTACAATATGCGTTTTCTCTCACATCTTATGATTTCATTATGGCCTCAACAATATTTCATGGATATTTATAGATAAGCACGAGCCTGTTTTGTGACCTTAAGATTTCCTATCTCTTTTTTGAGAAAATCAGTTTTGATAGTATTCCGAATTGGATTTTGAAAGACACTTTTCATAATTAATTCTATTGTGTTGTATATCATAAATGAAAGCCCATTAAAAGAGCTTTGCTAAGGGACTACTGGAACTCAGTATCTCAATTGAGGAATCCGTTACAGTAAAATAAAAATGTCTAACAAATGATTTAAAAACAAGTATTAAAAACTAATATAACAATTCACAAAATAAACAAATTTATATTTTTACACTACATATATTATAGGTGTTGATACAGCGTCGTAAAATAACCCAATAAAATAAAAAAAATACATTATAGGAAAATTAAATTCTAAAAGTGTCCTAAGAATATAAGGAAGTCAGTCTGAGACTTGATACAGAAAGACCAAATAGCCTATTATGTGTAAAAATTAGATGAACTGTCCCATGTTTTATGTTGTACTAAAAGATATGCTCGTATTCAGAAGAGCAGATCGTAATCAAGTTGGGCATCCCTATTTCGCTAAGTACATAACCACTGAAACTGCAATGAGAGTGGTTGATACCGGTAGTAAAATTGTTCAAGGGAAATGATTCTAATATTAAATATCAGTACTGACTAGCGTTAAGATTTATTTTACATTCTGCACACAACCTAGATGCGAAAAACAATGGGCAAGTAGTTTAGGATATTATTTTACAAATTAAAAAATGAACATTATTCGATTATATATAGCGATAAGAAGAGCAGTGAATTGCTAAGAAAAAGTTTTAAACTAAATGTAATAATAATGAAAATAATGAGTGAAGTAGGTTGGAAGTATTCTCATATAAGTTTTAGCTGCACTTTCAATACATGTGTGAATTGGATGAGCTAATGGGTGGACAATAGCCCATTTAAATCCACAACTTAAGTTCTATAAATAGGACATAGTTTTAAAGAAAAAAATATTTTATAGAGGTAATTCTATCTATATCTGTATGTGAGTTAATATAAATAATCAAATATTATTGTCGGAAAAAATTGGGTTTCACGTGATGTAATACAAAATTATTTGTTTTATATGAGTGAAATGTTACGTCCAAGAATATGTTACCTAAACATTTTTCTTAAAGTAATATTTAAGACCTCTTTTTCACTGAAGAAATGAAAGCTTACTTTGTTTCAAGTTTCTCTCCAATTTTATGCAAAAATTGTGTATGTTGGTCCAATTCTTCACTCTGATACATTGCTTCAATATCATTCTTTAGTCTTGATTCTTGAATTGTCGAAAATTCTTGAATTTTTGCTTTTTGTTCTTCAATATGTATAAGAAAAGGAAGCATTGTTTACATTTCTTTTGTAAAACAATTTAAAAGAAACGTTTAAAATTACCGGTATGTAGATTTAATGCTTTCTTTCAGAAAGTTCTTCCATGTGATTTTCAGTTCTTATTATTTGCATTCTCGGCCGTGCTGCATTCAAAGAAGTTCGCGTTAGCTCCAATAGAGGTCTATAGATTGAATTACGGCAAAGAGTATAATAATAAAGAAAAGTGTATTAGGTGATTAATTAATAAATATGAATCAAATACTTAGGCCTACTTAATTCGCAAAATTGTGGCTGAACATTCCATAGGCACTCGTATTTACGATAATCTTTAATAAAGCTAATCGTACTTGGCACTCTTTTTAGTTTAAAAGGTCCACCATCATCAAACAAAAGAATTTTCAGTTTATTCACGGCCACCTAAAACAATCAGCTGCTCGCTACATGCTACTTTTGAACAAAATACATACAAGATACCCACCGGCGATGGATAGCTTTCAATTGGCGTATGCGCTCTCAATTTTAGTGGAGAAAAGCATGCACAATTGAATACGTTTCATTCACTCTTGCATGCATTGCTTGAATGCTCAAAGTTGAAAGAAAAGTTGAACCGTGTAGATGCGCCTTAAGAGGAACATGATTTCTAATGTCGTATTTTTTATTAAAAAAAGAAAGGGAAATAAACAGAGTGCCGCCCTTTTCACAGTCGTCGGGGACGGTCTACGGAAAAAAATGCCCATACAACATAGGGTCAAAACTTGATAGTTTTCCCAGAAAAAAAAATTCTTATTTTATTTGCGTTATACTGCTATATCGTTAGTAAAATTACGAAAACAATTACATCAGTAGATATATCTATCAAAAACTTAATATTAGTTTAAATAAATATTTGTGTGTTCTATTACGTTTTCGTGAAACTAAATAAAAAAAATGCATGCTAAGGGTGAGAGACATGGAACGTTCAACAGGCAGTACTCTGCACAGACGTATGAATCAGCTGAGTTCAAGCTCCCTGTCCAATAGCTCTACTGCCGAGTGGATGGAGTACAGTACAGGGTATTCGACAATGTCATTCACAGTTTAGGAATAGCATATGTTATTAATTTATGGAGAAAATCGTCGTAATTCAAGTGAGGCAAGAAGGATGTACCAGCAAATAGGGATTATAAAGAATGGACACTGAGCGAATTTCCCTGTGTTTTGTTTCTCTTGCGTCAGCGTATAGTTCCACTTTCAAGCGCTAGAGGTTAGTGTAATCGAGCATACGCTAAGATAATAATTGAGAATAGAGTTGAGACACAGGATCCAAACATCGCCTTCCTTATTGCATAATCCAGTAACGCTTTGCTTCAAATAAATTCAAGTTAACAGCTTTTCCTTATTTCTCAGTGACAAACTAGTTGTAATAATAATATTTTATATTTCAAATATCATAAATTATATTATAAAATAATATAATACATTATAAAATTAAGTATGGAATTCGTTTAATATTTGTATATAATATTTGGGGCTAAGAGGGATGAAGTTACAGGAGAATGGAGAAAGTTACACAACGCAGAACTGCACGCATTGTATTCTTTACCTGACATAATTAGGAACATTAAATCCAGACGTTTGAGATGGTCAGGGCATGTAGCACGTATGGGCGAATCCAGAAATGCATATAGAGTGTTAGTTGGGAGACCGGAGGGAAACAGACCTTTAGGGAGGCCAAGACGTAGATGGGAGGATAATATTAAAATGGATTTGAGGGAGGTGGGATATGATAGAGACTGGATTAATCTTGCACAGGATAGGGACCGATGGCGGGCTTATGTGAGGGCGGCAATGAACCTTCGGGTTCCTTAAAAGCCATTTGTAAGTAAGTAAGTATATAATATAATATAGGTACATGGTTTTACTTCTCGTAAGAGTTTTGTTTTTCCATTTTCAGCGCTATCAAATCATTACATATTTTAATTGTTGTTGGGGTCAACGTCTCAACTCTCATTATAAAGGAACTCTAGAGTCTAGACATTACAGTTAATGACGGATTTATTATTTTATGGATCCAATTTATTTTATTTGAGTACATAATGTACCTAGATGTATTAATTATATGTGTTATATTTCCACTGTGTCGACTG
Source organism: Periplaneta americana (assembly GCF_040183065.1). Taxonomy (NCBI): domain Eukaryota; kingdom Metazoa; phylum Arthropoda; class Insecta; order Blattodea; family Blattidae; genus Periplaneta; species Periplaneta americana. The sequence goes on along the minus strand of NC_091118.1, from coordinate 36,757,346 downwards.
CTAGCTGGTGTGATGTCAGCGCCAACTATAGGGAGAAAGCAGAATCTCACGCTTTAGCTGGCTTGAAGGTCATTGAAATCAGTCCGGCTACATCAAAGGTACCGACGCGAAGTGTCCATTCTTTATAATCCCTATTCGCTGGATGTACCGTCAACGTTTTCCTCAAAGAAGGTTACCTAATCGGCGAACTTTTGTAGCAGTTTCTCAACGTTTATTAGAAACTAGAAGTCTCTTACCCCGTTTCGAAAATCACACAACCAGAAATTTGTTAAAAAATGATACTGCTTTACGGAAGCGGGAGAGATTAAAATATTGCATTAGAAAAAAAAAAGTTCGTGTGATTTTGTGCAGGAAATCATTATTGTTTATTTTTTAGACGTACAATTAAAAATGGAGCAATACTGTTACATAAAATGTAAATTTACCATAATGTTCTTTTAATGAGATTGGAAGTTTGTATTTGCTGCTCATTCTATGTAAACAACAGTATTGTAATGATCTTCTCCTGCATTAGAACAGAGTATCTGTTTTGTACCGGTATGTCTGTACCCGCTTGTACTGTGTACTTCTAAATCCCCTCCTCCCCGCTTGAGCCTTACTGTATCCTTCTAACACCCCTTCACCCCGTCCAGCAACGTTGCCAAACGCCTAATATTGTAAAATGTAATAATTACTTAAATATTGCAATTAGAAAATAATTGTGAGGACAATTTTTCTTCCTTATGACATGAATTCGTTCCCGGCCCAGGTCGACGGCAGTTAAGTGTGTTTAAACACGACAGGCTCATGTCAGTAGATTCAATGGCATGTAAAAGAACTCCTGCTGGACAAAATTCCGGCACACCGGTGACGCTGATATAACCTCTGCTGTTGCGAGCGTCGTTATATAAACCATAATTTAAATTGTAAAATTTCAGTTAAAATAATGGCACTTACACTCCTTACCAAAGAGAGCAGATGGGGTACGTTATCAGTGGACACAAGTTTACTATACCGAGAGCTTTGATTACGTCACGAGGTTACCTATGCATTCCCTGGCGTAGCCTATATGAATTTCATGTTTTCTCCACATTATACTTTATTGGTCCTTCTACACTATTTCCTGTATTCACTTTTTTCCTATCGCAGTCCTAATTAGTTCTAGTTGTGTTTACAATAAGTGCAAATCATTTGTTTGCCTTTACATTACAACATAGTTTACGATATGCCAAAAGAAAAGAAGACTCGGCATGTACAATTGCAGCAATTTGTTGAGGAGTTCGGATCGCAGCACTTTCCTACAGATGGTGAAAAACTTACATGCATGGTATGTAGGGTCGATCTACTGGGGAACAAGAGACACCATGTACAAAAACACTACAATTCTAAAAGACACAAGGAATGCTTTAAGTTGTTGAATTCGAAAAAAGTCGAAGCTATTCCCACGAGTTCATATGTGGAATGTGATTTTTACCAAGACTTGTGCCACATGCTCATTAGGACAAATATTCCATTTAAAAAATTGGAACACCAATGTGTCAGATCATTTTTGCAAAAATATACAGGTAGAACACTACCCCAACAATTTACTCTGCGTACGGGTTATTTAGCGAAATGTTATGAAGACGTCTTACGTGAAATTAGAGAAACCTTAAAAGATGAAAAATTGTGGATATCTATAGACGAAATGACAAATATTGCAAACAGATCTGTTGCTAATGTTATTGTTGGGGCACTTCAAACTGAAGGTGTGGGCAAAAAGTTTCTATTGACATTCGAAGAGCTAGAGAAAGTAAATCATGCTACCATTGCAGCTCTGTTTGAAAAATCAATGCGGTTATTGTGGTCAGAAGAAATGAAAGCAGAAAATCTTAATGAAGTACAGGGTGTCCACCATGAACCTGACACATTTGAAATTGCTGTATAATTCATACTGCTTGGGGTAAAAAGAAAAGAATGCATGCAATATCAAGAGTAACTCACCAAGTTTTATTTAAAAAATCAGTACACCTCAACATGAGATCCTCTCGTTGCACGAAGAACATCTAGCCTGAATTCAATTCCCTGCCAGGTCTTCTGAAGCATTTCGGGCGTAACGGAATTGACGACATCTCTTATGCGGCCGCGTAGCTGTCGAAGATCACGAATTTTGTGGCCTATATACACTTTGTTCTTGACATATCCCCACAAGAAAAAGTCTAGAGGGGTAATATCCGGTGATCGAGGTGGCCATCTTGTCGGTCCATCACGCCCAATCCAGCGACCGGGAAATTGTGTGTCGAGAAATTCTCGAACGATCAGGCTCCAATGTGGTGGGGCGCCGTCCTGTTGAAAGATGACGTTCGGCTGCAAATGCATTAACTGAGGCACAACAAATTGATCCAACATGTCGAGGTAGGTATTGCGCGTAACTGTTTGTTCTGCAAAGAAAAAGGGGCCGATGATCAAATTGTGCATCAATCTGCACCACACATTTAATTTCGGGCTGTCACGAATGTGTTCCACAATGCAGCGTGGGTTTTCTGACCCTCAAATACGCGCATTATGTGTGTTGACTTTGCCCGATAAATGAAAAGTGGCCTCATCAGAAAAAGCAACGCGAGTTAAAAATGTTGGGTCTTCATCAATGTGCTGTAACCAGTGGCGGCGGCTGGGTATTCGCACGATCGCAAGTGCACACCCTAAGAAACTTAGTTTTAAAAATACGTTGCTTGAGTGTTCATTCATCTGTCAAATTTCGAGCATGTGAACCAAGAAACAATTTTAAACGAATTTAAATCTGCCGCCGTTTACTCTTGCCTCTGCCGCATCGCGCTGGTGTAACAGGCTTCAAGAGACAACTCCTGGTTTTGCTACAGAATGAGGGGAAGGTGCGGCGAGGAGTGAGAAGGGAGGATTGTGTTTCTTTATACGTGGAGAGGAGATCGCCAAGAGGAATGCGAATGCGCGTACGCAGCCGACTCGGCCCAATTGCTCTCTCGCGCTCTCTCGTCTCTCCTTTTCAAACATACGGTATGGCCAAATCAACAACTTTCTTTCTTGGCGAACATCATGATATTTCATCTTTATAAAATTGCTGTAATCCTTATGTTGATAGTTTAAATAATGTATGTTTGTAATTTAGCAACTCGATGTCACGTAGTAGATGATTAAACATAAACTTTTCATTTAAATACCGGACTGTTAAAAAAAAAAGTTTAGAAACTCTCTGCAGACAGAAGTTTGCGATACTGTAGATCGACTCCGGTTTCTCAATCGTTTCAATTTCAAAGAGTTCGCACTTTGCAGCCAGGAGCCAGCACCATGCTGTGATATAAGTGTGAATCTTCAGTCTTGCTTTATTGTCACTGTGTAAAAATATTGCAAAAATGAACCGCGTTCGAGACCTGAAAGTAGTGAATTTCTTTAATCTCACGATTGAAGAAAAGCTTAGAATAAAGGAGAGAGGTAGGCCTGTTCCAGATATTAAACTAATTCAAACAACGAAGTGCAAAGGAAAAGAAGTTAAAAGAACATTCAATTGTAATGTCTACTCGACTTATGAGTGGATATGTGGTTGTGACGAAACTAATTTTCTCTATTGCTTCCCATGTTTACTTTTTGCGCGAGGCCAGGATGTAAGCGGTACGTGGACGAAAGTTGGTTTCGGAAATATTAGTCACTTAAAACAAAAAGCTTCTAAGCATGAAAATTCCAGATGTCACTTGAATGCAGAATTGGACTTAAAAATGCTCGGTAGAAGTAACATTGCACAACAATTGGACACTGCGTTCAGAAGAAATACTGAGCAGAAAAATATGCAAATTAGTAGAAATAGGTATGTGCTATAATAAACTGTATAAAGTTTTGTGGTGCATTTGAGTTAGCTCTACGTGGCCACGACGAAAGGGACAGTTCCGCAAATCCGGGAATTTTTCGCGGATTAATAAGTAAAGCGATCGGTTTGGAAGTAAATCCCGAAAAGACGAAGTATATGATTATGTCTCGTGACCAGAATATTGTACGAAATGGAAATATAAAAATTGGAGATTTATCCTTCGAAGAGGTGGAAAAATTCAAATACCTTGGAGCAACAGTAACAAATATAAATGACACTCGGGAGGAAATTAAATGCAGAATAAATATGGGAAATGCGTGTTATTATTCGGTTGAGAAGCTCTTATCATCCAGTCTGCTGTCCAAAAATCTGAAAGTTAGAATTTATAAAACAGTTATATTACCGGTTCTTCTGTATGGTTGTGAAACTTGGACTCTCACTCTGAGAGAGGAACATAAGTTAAGGGTATTTGAGAATAAGATGCTTAGGAAAATATTTGGGGCTAAGCGGGATGAAGTTACAGGAGAATGGAGAAAGTTACACAACACAGAACTGCACGCGTTGTATTCTTCACCTAACATAATTAGGAACTTAAAATCCAGACGTTTGAGATGGGCAGGGCATGTAGCACGTATGGGCGAATCCAGAAATGCATATAGAGTGCTAGTTGGGAGACCGGAGGGAAAAAGACCTTTAGGGAGGCCGAGACGTAGATGGGAAGATAATATTAAAATGGATTTGAGGGAGGTGGGGTGTGATGATAGAGACTGGATTAATCTTGCACAGGATAGGGACCGATGGCGGGCTTATGTGAGGGCGGCAATGAACCTTCGGGTTCCTTAAAAGCCATTTGTAAGTAAGTAAGTAAGTAATAAACTTTACAGCTGAGTTGGATTCCGCACTTAAAGAGCACATGAAAGAAGCAACTGTGTTTAAGGGCACTTCAAAATACATACAAAATGACCTGTTACAGTGCATGTTGGAGGTGTACCATGAGAAGGTGAAGGAAGAAATAGGAAAAGCAGACTATGTATCAGTCATAGCAGATGAAACTACGGGCGTATCATCCCTAACACAAACGGTGATAGTGTTGCGTTATCTTTCATCCAATGGGAAGCCTGTGGAACGATTTTGATCTTTTGTGAACCCAAATAATTGTAATGCGGTGTCTGTCAGACTGTGTTAAAGATGTTTTGTCGCAAGTAATCCATGACAAAAACAAGCTAATTTCACAAAGCTATGACGGAGCTAGCGTTATGAGCGGCGGAAATGCTGGTGTTCACGTTTTAATCAGGCAGGACTATCCTTACGCGCATTACGTCCACTGCTATGCTCATAAACTGAATTTAATTATGGCGCAAGCCACTAGTCAAAATACTCAAGTGAGGATCTTTTTTTCTGATATTAATGAAATTCCAGCTTTTTTTTCCAACTCACCACAACGTGTACGATTACTTGATGACATCGTAAGCAAGAGATTTCCTGGTATTTCAAACATAAGGTGGAACTTCAAATCAAGATTGGTCTAAACTGTATATGAGCATAGGGAATCTCTGATAAACTGTCTTGAAGAAATACAAGAACAAAGCAAGCAAATGAGTACAATTACTCAAGCAAGAGGGCTTCTTCTTCGAATCCAGCAGCCATTCTTTCTCTTTTGGTTGAAAGTGTTTCATCTGATAATGCCTCATGTGGATATTCTGTATAACCAACTGCAGAAAAGGCAAATAGACTCTGTTTCAGCGAATAAAGCAGTCACAAATTTTCAGCACAACATCCAACAGGTCAGAGATAGCATTGGTACGATCAACGAAAATCCACCATCAGAAAAGAAACGGAAAGTGGAAACGTCCGATACGAGGAAAGTTGCTGCGAAAAAAATACTGTATGTGACACTATCATTACTCAAGCTGTAGATCGGTTTAAATTTACCGGGCATCTCACGGCATCTAAGCTTTTCGTTACAGAGAAATTCAACAAATACAACAAGGAGTTTCCAGAAATGTTGTTAAACGAAATCCACAAAGCCTATCCATTCATTAATGTACCTAGACTCCGAACAGAGTTAGAAATCATTTACATGCGTCAAGACTTTAGTAACACCTCCAGTGCAAGTGTTTTATTGAAATTTATTATTGAAAACAATTTGGAGCGTACATTCAGCGAAAGTGTGAAACTTTTGAAGGTTCAAGTGACAATACCTATGACTACCAGTGAAGCGGAAAGATGTTTCTCGACATTAAAACGTGTGAAAACATTTCTACGTAGCACCATGGGGGAAGACAGACTAACAGCTTTGGCAATGTTGTCCATTGAAAAGCAAGTGATTAGTGACATGTGTGACTTCAACGAGAGGGTAATCGACAGATTCGCTCAGAGAAAGGAGAGAAGAATGGATTTTCTACCCCGCCATACTAATATAAACGTAGTTAATATTAATTACATTTAAGTACCAAAGTTTATGTTTGTTTTAGGCCTATTACTTGTTTCCTAACTGCACACCCATTGACAAATGTCACCAGCCGCCACTGGCTGTAACATGTCGATTGCAAATGCCTGCCTCTTATTACCGTCATCTGGTTTCAGTTCATGAACCAACTGCAATTTGTATGCATGAAACCCAAGAGAGCGATGCAGTATCTTATGTACCGTGGACTTCGGCATCTGCAGTTCTCGTCCCGCTTGTCGAACTGACTTGCGTGGACTTCGTTCATACGCCTGTCTCACTGCTGTTACACGCTCCTCTGATACGCGCACATTGCCGCCACCAGGCAATTTCACCACACTTCCCGTTGCCAAAAGTGCTGTTTCCATGTCTTAATGGTGTTCCGTGATGGTGGGTCCTTCTGGAACACGCGCCGAAAGTTGCGTTGCACTTGAATCACCGAATTTGTTTCAGCATACCACCAGATCGCTTGTGCTCGCTCTTGCGCTGTCGCCATTTTGACTTACGCTACGGCAGCGCCAGGTTATACAACCTCTCGCGCGGGTTTTTAAAAATAGCCAACGAAATTTCTACAGTTTCTCTACATATTGAAATGCATGTTACCAACTTCTTTCCATTCATTGATTTTTGGCAGCCAAATGAAATGTGTCAGGTTCATGGTGGACACCAACGAGCACAGAATGCATAGAGTAGACATGAACAGCTTTGATGTGAAGCCGCTTTTGTGGACAGTCGCCATTATGATGCTACCAAAACATTGGGCTCCCGGTAGCACATGGGCAGTTGATTGTGATATTGTATCGTTGTTTTAATTAATAAATGAACTAATTTCAATATACCTACATGTGCTGCGTATGGTTGCACTAACAGGCTTTCAAAAAAAATTCCTGGAATAACTTTTCACAGGTAAATATGCATGTGTGAAATGTACTTATTACCGGTAGATAATGAATGATTTAGCCTAGGTTAGTCGGTTAGATTCGTATTGTTCACGTATTAGTTTGATTAAGAGAAAGGATTAGTGTATTGATATTATTGTAATTAATTTTTATAATCACTAAATCAGACTTACGCTTTGTAGACTTACCATTTACGAGCGAAGCTAACCTAACAACCCAAGTTGGAAGTTTGTGTCGCGTGCTATAGAAAATGGGTGTACCGAGGTTTCTCTTCAACCGAATGCACGTATTCGTTTGATCAAAAAGAAATAGTGTATTAATATTATCGTAATTAATTTTTATAATCACGAAATCAGACATGCTTTGCAGACTTAGCATTTACGAGCGAAGCTAACCTAACAACCCATGTTGGAAGTTTGTGTCGCGTGCTATATAAAATGGGTGTACCGAGGTTTCTCTTCAACCGAATGCACGTATTCGTTTGATGAAGAAAAAGAAATAGTGTATTAATATTATTGTAATTAATTTTTATAATCACGAAATCAGACTTATGCTTTGCAGACTGAGTAGCTTCATTAACTCGGTCGTGATCTAATTTGACCCACTTGGTAATAAAACTTCACTTTTGTTCGCCATTATAATGTAATTATACTATAAACGAAGAGCCTATCAAATATTATATGGTTAAGAGCATAAGAGCATTCCACTTTTTCTCTAAACAAAAATCGGGACATCTATACGAAATACTGGCAAAAGGAAGAGAATGATAATTTGCGTTAAGAAGCAAGTTGCATGATTAAATTGAAGCAAATGGATGAACCTATAAAAGTAATTATTATAGGCTAGCATTTTTATTGGACTGTTATCTTCCTTTTTTATCATTATTGTTTTTTTAACCTTCCAGAGTACCTATTAAATACCATACTGCAATTTGTACAGTTGTCAATTTAAATAAGTATATATGTGATTTATCGATGACAGTTTTGCAATTTTTGCTAAAAATACGTGCCTAGCGATTCTGTATTACGAAACAAACAAGAAAGTGTGAGCTCTCCAGGAAATTAGGGACATATGGAATCCCTATTATCATAAGATCTCCTATAACGTAATAGCTATTTTGCAATGTTTTGGTAGCAACAAGATGGCGGCAGGTCCATCAAACCGGCTTCACTCCGTCCAGTGGTATTAAGATGCTAGTGTCTACTCTATGTATTCTGTGCTCGTTGGTGGACACATTGTATATTGTCGTGCACTGTAACAAATGCAGTCATGAAGAAGAGCAAAGTAGTACAAAGTAAAATACTATGTTTTCTATGTTGTTGTATTTATATACAATATATTGTTCTTTTGTAGCTACATTAATATCGTGTAACACAGAGCTATGTATGTTGTAATTAAATGTACAATATAAGCAATAGATTATTTAATATTATAAAGTGAAATTACTGAATAGTTAAGAAAATTTGCTGCAGGAACTGTACTCTAGTCGTTGTTATTGTAGACGATGACATTCACCTCCTCCCTTCCTTGCTCCCTAATACATTACGATATAGTACGTGTAGCAGTTAACTCAACGGTTTACGTACACCAAATGCTCTCTCTGCTCCTTACACTCTGACTGAAAATATAAAGTGAAACGAGTTCATTTAATCGAAAGATCGTGAAGTACGAGTGCAAGAATAAGATGTGTCAAAAGTGATACTATATCAAACATTTCAACCGTGCTATAAAACTAACTTCAGTACGTATCCTATTATTATGACGTAATAGGCGACACAAATATCCCAACATGGTCTCACGCTTGCGATCCGCCGTAACACTACGAACTAATCAACTTTAATATTTCGACAACACCGTAGAGGGCAGCATATGTATTATATGCTACCATGCTACATTATTATTTTACAACGAACAGATACGTAGCATTATATCACAGTCCAGTATACTATATACAGTCACGAAGCTTGAGTTGTGAAGGTGCTAAGAACAATAGACTGTGCAGTTACTATTTCGCATTGTCTGTAATGAGGCGATAGTAGCGATCCTAGTGATTAGCAACTATCTATGGTTGCATATTTACTACGTATTGAGCTTCGTGACTGTATATACTAGACTGTGATTATATCAAGAGGGCTACTCTAGCCCTCTTGCATTATATTCATCCATGTACTAGTGAATACAAAACCTCACACTTTAGATCTGAATTATGACAATAATAGTAACTCAATTATAGAATTTCGGAACATAAAATCATTATTATAAATAAAATGACATTTTAACAGAGCAGTATTAATAGACTCAGATACAAATAACTGTAAAAAATATACTCCCATAATGTAAGCTAATAATGTAATGGAAGCATCGGTGTGTGTGTGTGTGTGTGTAGCCTATATACAGTATGTTACGATTCTGTTCTTCAGTTGTTGGTGATATGGGTTAGGGGTGACACGTAGACGATATTTTCACGTAGTCCCACACAAAGAAATCCCATGGGGTTAGGTAAGGAGATCGAAGTGGCTATCGGTGTAGGATGCGATTATGGATACCGATGCGTCCAATTCAGCGATGTGTGAGAGCTATATTAAGAACTTTACGGACCTCCTGGTTAAAATGTGATGGAATGCAGTTTTGGAGGAAAATTGAATAATCTGAATCGTCTAGCTGTGAGAATAAATCGTCAGTGGCGGCGGTAGGATTTGCGAGGCCCTAGGCAAACCTGTATTCAAGGCCCCTATCAATATAGATCTAATAATAATAATAATAATAATAATAATAATAATAATAATAATAATAATAATAATAATAATAATAACAGAAGTAGTACAGTGGCGAGGCGTGAGACCAAGAGTAGGGGAAGCTCGTCTATAGAAGGGTCTTTTCCAACTTTTGCCATAGATTATATAAATTTAATTGCTTTCTGAATTATGTTAACATTTTTATAAAACCTGAAAATCCTTACCTTAATTTTTTGAAGTTGAGTTCAATCCTCCGACTTTTGTTGGCGAAGATATCTATGACGTCATCATTAAATGTCGGTATTCTCCGTAGTTTTGCAAGCAAAGCCTTCTCAATGCTAAGAAGAGCAAGTGACAACAATCTATCTTGACCTTGAGAGTTTCGAAGATATGTCTTTATGCGCTTCAGCGTTGGAAAAGATCTTTCAGCAGAAGCGCTAGATGCTGGGATGGTTATAATGAGTTGGGCAAGCCTGTATAATTCTGGGAGTACGTCCGTAAGATCAGAATTTATTAAGTACCGATACAATTCAACGATACTCTCTTTGTGCATATGTGGTTCTTTATACGGTACAGATAGCTCACTTCTCAATTTAGGGAAGTCAAAGAAGTTACCATAACTCTCTTTTAGATTTGAAAGTTCATCTTCCGGAAACTTTTTTAAAAAATTGTGAAAATTTCTGACATCTAAAAGAGGGAGGAACTTTAGCTTGGAAATGTCACTGAATCTGTGGTTAATGTTAGCATTCATAACATCAATTATTTCGAAAAATAATCTTCTATATGAAGATTTCCTATCATCGCCTGAAACATTTTCTAGTCTAGCTCTCTTTGTGCGGTTTGTGGACAGCAAGTCGCTTTCTAACTGAGAGGTGACGATTTCAGTTTTACACCATATAGAGCCGAAATCTTCTCTGAGCCGTGTGAGATGAGCAGTGAAGTTATCAATGCTCTTTATGCAGAAACTAATATCAAGAATTTTTTTTTGAAGAACTTGAAAGAGTGCATCAGAGTGGGGGAAAATTGAAGCGAATACTACAAGAAGGAAGTTGAAATCAAAGTCTTGCAATTCTGAAAGCAGGCCTGCAGCTAAAATAATCGTATCAGAATCCCATTTGTCGGAATTTTCATTTATGGACATAAATAAATCGCGTAATTCAATTTTGTATTCATACACAGTTTCTAGGAGCCTGCTGTTATAGTTCCATCTTGTGGGAGCTAAACTGGGAAATCGTTTTCTTATTTCAGTATCTAGTGCTTCTGTCCTCTTTGTAGATTTGGAAAAGAATGTCCCGAAACCTGTGAGAGTGATGAAAAATATCTTACACTGTTTGATGTAACTAACAGCTTGTGATAGAACCAAGTTGAATCTATCGGCGTAGCAATGCACAAAAAATGCTTGGGGACATTTTTCGCGCACCCGAACTTGAAGCCCGCTGTGTTGTCCTGCCATAACGGCTGCTCCATCGTAAGTCTGAGCAACTAACTTTTTCTCACAATCAAAGTCCATCAAAGTATTGAAAACATGCTGAGATAGGGCATTCGCGGAACGGTCCTCACTTATGTTCCTAAAACCTAGAAATCTTTCCTCAATACTACCGTCAATGTTCACATACCGAATTACGGTCGACAGTTGTGATTTTGTACTGATATCTGTAGTTTCATCCAAGATAACAGCGACAAAGGGGGCTTGACTTACATCTTTCTTAATTTCTCGATACATGTATTCTGAAATGGATGATATGATGTCATTCTGAATATCACTTGACAATCCTGAAAAAACTGTTGAATTATTTAAATGAGCTTGTAGTTCGGGATCCATCTCTGCCCTTTCGTGTAATAATTCAACATAATTTCCCCTATTTATAGAGTTTGCTGACTCATCGTGGCCGCGAAAAGCTAGTTCTTGTTTCCCCAAGAAACACGCAACTTTAATAAAATTAGTAACTGATCTCCTGTTTTTTCTAACAGTTTCATTGTGGGCCTCAATAGACGAACGTAAGTGTTCATTCAAGCTACATTCTATTCGTACTTTTCCGAACTGTTTTAACTGGATTTGAGCTTGTATATGACTTTGAGAAAGTGTATGTCTTTTTTGAGCTTTATGAAAATTAGTCAGGTCATCGAAACCTGCTTTAGACCAAACATTTTTCTCATTGGAAAACAATAGACAGGGCCAGCAAAACAACTTTTGTAATTTACTACAACCACATAACCACGATGTTGAATCGTACATTTTCATATTAAAGTGGCGCATAAATACTTTACGTCCTTTTCGTTGAATTTCTAGCTTAAGATTACCCAAGGGCCACTTTGAATAATATTCACTTTATCTTGGTAACATAATGAACTGAAACTCTTCTGCTCAATAAGATGGTCAACTGAACAGCAGGGAGTGGAAGGCGAAGTGAGACGGGGAAGTGAGTTACTGTTACATGCTGGAAGCACGCGGCCGACATCTGAGCTTCCTGCCTCCATATCAAACAACACTATATTCACCAAAGCTCGGAACTTGGGGACTTGTGTCTTTGAACGTGGCTAAGCGACCGGACTTCAATGTCAACAAACTCCCGCTTCCAGCACAGAGGTACTGTCAGGTCTGCTATAAAAGTGGTTCCTGGCTGGAACAACATAATGATAATATTATGATAGGTTGAAACACGTAATTTTATAGCATATATATATAAATAAACATGCAAAATACATCAAATTTACAGTTCTACTCTGTATATTTTATTACAGTGTATGACTACATGCATTCGAAGATTTTCGAACCCATAAATTCTTCGTCTGTTAGTTAAACATGATTTGAAACGAAGGAAACTTATTTCCACGTCACATGAAGTGACGGGAGCAAACTTTAATTTTTTATTTTATTTATTTTAACTAGCTACCTAGTGAGTACAAATTGCATTTATAAAATAAAAATGTTTCTAGTCACTACCGTAAGAGCCAGGCTCGTGTACGGTGTGGTCTTAGTGAATAATATAACATAAAATTTACAAGGACAGTTTACTAAATACAGTAAGTAACTTAATTCAAACCAATAAATACAACACAAGAGCAAGAATAAAGAAGAAAGAGAAAACGAGAGAAAAATACACATTTAATATAAATTGACAATCCGACAGAAGCCAGTGATATTCAATAAAAACATGAATATAGTCGATAGAAATAAAAGGTAAAAAAAGTACATTTGTTACTATTATATATCATGTATAATTTTACAAATTTCTTTTTTAAAAGTTTCAATTTTAAAAAATTTCAAATTTGGAAAATGGTTTGAAATTTTATTATAAAGTCTTGGGCCTAAATAAAATACTGAATATTTTCACTGTCACTGTTTCCTGTTCGATTTTCAGCAGATCTCGTATCTGAGAAAGATAAGTATATCCTAAATTTTTCTCGCAAATAGTTTTCAATTAGTGTATCACTACTAGGGAAGGTCCCTCTACGACTTGATCCATGGCTATGGACAAATTTTCCATCAATTTAAAGGACTGCAATGTCTTTCAATGAATGCCCGTTTCCAGCTCTAGTTTATGTGTGGCACAATTTACAAAATATAAACTCTGCATCGGAAGAAAATAATGTATCTCCTCAGAATTCCTCCACGAAATTCTGTACCTAAAATTTAAGAAATGTATTTTCAAACTTCCATAACACCCATTCGAATAACACGTATTTTCCCATTCCTCAGACAGACCATTTACCTGTAATTCTCTTAATGCCATTGGCTTCGACATGACACATTTTCTTCGTTCGTCTTCTTGCCATCCGATGTGACCACTTTCTTAGTACATACGACTGTCCCTGAGCACTTGTAGCGTGAGCTTTGTGTACGCTGTACCTGTAATCTTACTCAAGCGCACGACACACAAGTCCCCAAGTTCCGAGCTTTGGTGATCAGTGACATGACACTGATATTACAATGAAATATTTATATAAACATCAATTAATATAAAAATTTCGGACATGTCTTCTGAAATTTTCGTCCCCTTACCATATTTACACAGACGGAAACCACGAACGGTAGTCACTTCACTCAACCGAAGAAAAAAAAAAAATAAATAAATAAATATACACATACAGGGTGAACTGTAAGAAATTTCATTAATTTTAGGGGGTTATTCAGTGAGATATTTTAAATAAAACATTAAATAGAATTTAGCTCGTTTTTGTTTCCTCTTCGACATAAAATTGTTTTACATGAAACATTTATTTTCATAGCTTGTTTTGGAAAAGCCGTTGATTTAATTCCCGATGTGTTCAATCAATTTAAGAGAGCAGTGTAATATGATAATAAATGATTGAAATAATTTTAGTTTTGTTCTTTAAATGTGCAGAAACTTGATCCTAATAAATGTAACATCTTAAAATTCCTTTTCAGAACGAAACGTTGCATTTGCCCAGATCAAATTTCTGCACAATTAAAGGACAAAACTGAAATTCTTTCAATCATTTATTACAATACACATAATATGTAATAATTCACTAAGCGTATTGGGAATTAAAACAATGGCTTTCCCAAAACATGCTCTGAAATGTTTCATGTAAAGCAACTTTTATCTCGAAAAGAAAGCAAAAACGAGCAAAATTGTATTTAACTTTTTTTGTTTGAAATATCTCAAAGAATAACCTCCTGAAATTAATTACATTACTTACGGTTCAATCTACATACATACATACGCCTACATACATACCTACATACATACATACATAAGCCTATCACCGATGAAACAAACGTCTGATATGGCGTCCACATTCACGCTCAACAGTATCCACGCTGGATATTAAATATTTTCAATTTAATTTGATTCAGTTATAATAATAATAATAATAATAATAATAATAATAATTATTATTATTATTATTAAATACGAATTTGTAGGCCTACAATACTAGATTGTTTCTCGCATTCTAGTTCCACCATTATAATATCTTTCCTTTATACTTTACATAACGAATAAGTAAAAATATCTCAGCTTATCCTTGAATTCTGAAAGTAGAATATCTAAACTTCTTGTGTAATTAACGCTGAAAGCCATTAAATGACCAGTTAGGGCTAAGATCTACAGGAAGGTCCTATCTTACTGCCACTGAGAAGAATTTGAACATAACCTCAATGTTCACTACATGTTATTTGTAGTAATTTGCTAGTGTGGAAGGAATTAACGACTGGAACAAATGATCATTAATTGGTGTGTAGTAAGATATAACTACTGGTATCAAAGCTCGGATTTTAACAATTATGTAAAACGGCAATGTCTTATTAACTTCTATTTTTATTTCAGATTTAATTAGCTGAACCGTATTTAGTTAGTTCATAAGTTTCTCACCAGTGTTTTATCTCGGACAGATGATCGCAGATTTATGGCGAACATAGCGGTTGTTGACTAGATATGTTTCGTCTCTTTAGCCGTTATCACTTCACAATTTCCTCATCATCACCTCACCGATTTTTGTAGTTTCAAAGGATGTTAATTTAACAATTACAATTAGGCCTACAGTAATTATAATAACATTTAACAATAGTAAGTAGGCCTACTGCCCAGTGTTGGTCACATTTAGGCTAATACAAGTTAGATAAGCAGTAAGTATATGGCAGTGGCCTAGGGCAGCTTCCGAAGGAGGGAAAGCAACCAAGATTAAATTAATATAGGCCATTCGGCATCTTGTGAAACCTACCTGCGCTTGAGGGGAAGGAAAAAGTGGACCGAGAAGATCATGTTACTGATTATAATACACCCCATGTATTTGAAGCTGTCTACTTGTTCTACTGTCTCGTTTCGAATTCGCACGTTTACCTTCTTTATTTTTCTTCCGATAACCATGGTCTTATTTATCTTCATCCCTTACTGCTCACAGCTGTCATTTAGCTGCAGTAGCACAGACATATCCCTTAGTATCGTCTCCTCTGCTGCTAGCAACGCCGTATCATCAGCAAATATTATACACTTTATTCTATAATTGAGGCACTCAGAAGCAAAGTGATACAAGTGACATTTAGTAAGTTTTGAGATAAGTGACTTTGAAGTTGAAACGGAAATTAAAAATTCTGTTACAGGACTATGTTACTGTAAATATACAGTTGTATATGTTGGTACCTATATTTTTGAACTTCTAAATAGAAATTATCTATTCTAAACAGTTTAGGTAAGATAGGGTCCTAAAGTCACTTGTATTATTTTGCCACGAAAATATTTTTGTGGAAAAGTAACATAAGTGCAAGAGTTTTCAGTATTTGTATATTATTTAAAACAAGAACAAGGACATTGCTTACAACATTGAAACAATTCTGTCTTAACAGCACTTGAGCTTTCTTATTATCATATTATAACAAAAAAATGTGTCTGTATAACCGAAAGAATCAATCAATCAATCAATCAATCAATCAATCAATCAATCAATCAATCAATCAATCGATCGATCGATCGATCAATCAATCAATCAATCAATCTTCTTAATGTATCCAGTTGTTTGCAGACAACATAAAGTCAACTATAGTCCACTGTAGTACTTTCAGTTCTTTTTCATAGTAAATTAGGGGTATTTTGACCAGTGTTCATTATAGACGCCTGTTGCTAGTAGCCAGAGTTGGGGTGTAGTCAATATATACTGCAGGGCTGTGTCTTCTGCAACTGATACTGATGATTTTAATTTACTTCTTTTGTGGTTTATGGATGGACAGTATAGAAGAATGTGTTCCAGATCTTCATCATGATTATTACACCACAGACAAGTAGGATTATCAGAAATGTGAAATCGGTGTAGGTACAATTATGTGAAAATGTGATCTGTTCTGGCTCTTGTTAAAAACGTTTGAACAAGTCTGGGCAAGTTTTTGTAAATTTCCAGGTCATTCGGTTTCTTTTTAACGGACTGTAAGATTTTTCTTTGTCAGAAGAGAGCCAATTGTTGATCCATAAGTTTATAAAATGAAACTTTACTGAAGTAAAGGCATTGGATAGAGATATCACTTGAAGAGGTCTTGGTTGCAAATATCTTGCCTGTTTCGCAACGTTATCGACTTTCTCGTTTCCAGGTAGACCACAATGACTAGGTATCCATTAATTTTTGTTTTCTTTTGGAGTTTTTTTAGTTCACTTATTTGTTTCTGGATTGGAATAATTCTATGTGCGTATAGGTGTGGTACATATTTAATTATATTAAATATAGCCCCCTTGGAGTCGGTAAGTATTCAAATAAATCTTTCAGAAATTTGAGTAACACACTAAAGAGCAGCATCAATAGCTAGCAATTCAGTGTCAAGACTGGAGGAGGCTGAACATGGTTTGAAGTAATTTTCTTGATATTTGGAATATAATACCCTGCTCCTGATGTCCCATCATCAGGGTTTAGAGATTCATCTGTATAAAGTTGAAGGTGATCCTTACATGTGCTGCAGAGTAGTTCCATGGCATCTAACTTAAGAAGGTATGGAGGGTCATTTTTTAAATAATTTCGTGGAATTTGTAGGCTATGTTCTGGAATTATCCATTTTCGTGGAGGAATTTCATTTACAACTGGAGTTTTAGCAATGAGTGTGTCTGTGATATAGACTGGTATTTCTTCTTTGTTTATTTTGCAGAAATTACATAGGATATTATCTGACAGTTTGAAGAATATCTGAGATCTCGATGAGGCTTGCAATTTTAAATGCATTTTTAGATCCTTTTTAAATACATAGTGTCCGATTCGTTCAATATTACATATATTCAATTTATAGGGCAACAGTTGCTGTGGTTTTTGGTACTCCGAAAGAAGAGGGCTAAGAAAATTTCAAATTTTAAATGAAATTCAGCCTTAGTCGCTGTTCATTACGTCACTAGCCTCATCTAATGAAGTCACATCTCTCTCTGCTGAAACATCTATGTTCCTGTCATGAAGTGCATTTGTAGTGCTCCTACCGCGAATATTCCTTCAACTTCCCTTCCACCCACTTTTCCACGTCCTACAGTCCTTGTTATAGGCCCATCCTAATGCTTCAGATCATCAAAGAAAGAGTGGTGTATGAGTGGGATGAATTTCTTTAGCTCCTGCAAGTTGCTCCACTTAGCAAAAGTTATCCTTATTGGATCACTGTATAGTTGGTCCAGCTCAATGTGTGCAGGCCTTCCACGAAGATGTTTCGAATATGTAATATTGTAATATATTACCTCTCTCCATTATGGGAAATGAATTAGTCATACACAGAAGAAACGCAACAACAATATGTAAACAACGCACTTGTATAGTTTGCCTCTCAGTCAAAACTCTGTATGCATTGTAATACAAGTGTAAGGCCAACATGGAGCAGCACTGACAGGAACCGCACTTATATTACTTTTTCTCTGAACAGAAGTGACGTTAAAGATTTAGAATATATACTTATCTCACTTTGTAAAAAAAATGTCACTTATATTACTTTGCTTCTGAGTGCCTCAATTATGTCATGAATATCCATTACATATCCATCGAACCGTAAAAATGAGTTTCTTATAATTTAATAGTTATATATATAGGGTGCGCATTAAGATTTCTGATGATGGGGGGGATAGAATCCTAGATAGGGAATACCATACATAAAATTAATATTATCCAAATTAGATACCGCTCAACGCTTGGTCGCACTGAGTTGCTTGTCTTGCATCTTGATTATTTTAATATTATTATATCCATGAGCAGGCTTAAGATAAGATGTGTAATTGCAAATTAAGCTTTCAGGAATAACTCCCTGTAAAGTTAATTTGATTAATTTCGAGGGAAAAATTGTTCCGGGGCCGGGTATCGAACCCGGGACCTTTGGTTAAACGTACCAACGCTCTCCCACTGAGCTACCCGGGAACTCTACCCGACACCGATCCAATTTTTCCCTCTATATCCACAGACCTCAAAGTGGGCTGACAACCGTCAAGCAACCAACATTTGAGTGCACACTAACTCTGTGTGACTTTAAATTGTGGTTTTCTGTTACGTACAGTGAAAGCTTAATTTGCATAATACACGTCACTGTACGTAACAGAAAGCCACAATTTAAAGTCACACAGAGTTAGTGTGCACTCAAATGTTGGTTGCTTGACGGTTGTCAGCCCACTTTGAGGTCTATGGATATAGAGGGAAAAATTGGATCGGTGTCGAGTAGAGTTCCCGGGTAGCTCAGTGGGAGAGCGTTGGTACGTTTAACCAAAGGTCCCGGGTTCGATACCCGGCCCCGGAACAATTTTTCCCTCGAAATTATTCAAGATGTGTAATTCCTAAGTTACTGATTGTTGTCAGCTTTCTGATGATGATAATACATAAATATTACTTTATTTGCTTACTTTGTACTATACTTTATAAAGTATACTCATATCAAAACAATTATATGTTGTGAGGGGGGGATAGAAGTTACCCCTGTCAGAGATGTTAATATGAATTTATGAGAGGGGGATAACTTTCCAACAAGGGGAAATTTCCCCATTCTCTCCGTTAATTCGTACCCTGGTTAATATATGTACTGTAGTTCCTTGCAAGGTTACTTCAATGCAATATAATATCAATAGGCTACATTTATAATATTTTAATTATTTTTTATAATACATACAGCCTATTTATAAATACATTACAGTAATATTTTAATTAAATTCGAGAAGAAAGTCCATTACCATTTCTGTAATAATCTACTCGCCTCTTGCTCCTTAATGGAAGCACGTGATGCAACCCGCAACGTAATATTGCTCCTCAGCAGCAGTGGGCCGATGCAACCCACAACACAGGGTGAAAGTGAAATAATCTTGCAAATTGAAAGGGATGTTAGGGTACTCTGAAAAGAATAGAAAACCTATATTATGTTTTGTAATTAAATGCACGGTTAATTAGAAAATTAAGTTTGAAGTTTCATCAGTCCGGCAACATCGCCGTTAACACACTCTTCTCTTGATACAGACGTAAGAGCTCAACGAACTCGGCGTGTTTCGCTAGATGAGCTGTTCTCTGGCGCTGTGTTGCAACCAACTCGCATCGTGCAGTGGCTTGAATTTAGGGGTTTTTAAAATTATATTTAAACGAAAACCGTCCATAGTATTGAAATACGCCAGAGGGATAAATTATTCTTCGTTAGTTTTGCTATCGATATGAACAAAATTCACGATCCTACTCGCAATAGTTACCGAATAAGAGGTTGTTAAACATTTGAGAAAAAAAAAATTCTGAAAAAACTATGAATTTTCCATCACTATGGTATTACACTTTTTGGTTACATACAACATCAGCTATTCGCTCTGAAAATCTGCAGGGTTATTTAATTTTCACTCTATGTGTAAATTATAGTATTACAATCTATCACTTCTTTGTACGCTCTGTAGTCGGGGCGTGGCACGTTAACAAAATAATAATATATCGTGTCATAATGTCGTTTCACAAATGGACAGTGAAAAAGGTATTTACCAGAGGTCTGCATCGGACGTTTTCGCTCGAGCGCCAAGTAGTTCATAGCATAATCCGATAGGTAGCGCACATGCATGATGGGTAAAATTGTCACGAGCGATAAATCCTCGAACGGTATAAGCCGAGCGTTAGACATTCGTTCTTGTTACAGTGATGAACTGTGTAGTAACATCATAGATGTTTACCATTTCAAAACTTTAACTAACCTCTCCATAGTACAACTACAAAACTTACTTTAAAATGTAATATAAATGTTGTAGGTAATTTTTTTTTTTTTTTCCCCCACACAGGAGTGATTTTGTTTTTGTCACATCTGATAGATGTTATTGGATGTAAATATTATTATAAACGGAGAACACAATCACGATAATGCAAGAACTGTATCAAGTTTAGTAGTAGTAGTAGTAGTAGTAGTAGTAGTAGTAGTAGTAGTAGTAATAATAATAATAATAATAATAATAATAATAATAATAAATTCTAATAATTAGTGTATCAATCTTTGCGTCTGTAACAGTTGTGCAGCATGATTATTCGTTCTATTATATTTTCTGTGACGACATCTCTGTACTAATATTGTTATTAATCCACTGCTATATCAATAATATTTTGTAAAACGTTTCTACATTGTCGCAGTATATAGGAGGAACACTATGTATGAACCTATCATATTATATATGTGGTAAATCAAATATTGAATAATTATTAATTAGCAATAATAACTGTATATCGAAGTTTTTCATACTATTTTATTTATAACTTCATGTTCCTGTTTTGGTACGTTCCATTGACTGTTCCATTAAACATTTGTCACAAACGCAGAAAATAAAGCCTTATTTTTACCGTGTGAGCAAAACATATGTGTATCTTATCTGTCGCCTTCCATACAAGATAAGTTATGTCGGTGAGATAACCTTGTACTGTGCTTCTATTTATTACGAGCGTATGACGACCGATCGTATCTCACTCGAGGGTGCGACACTCGACCGAGTTCAAGCGAGCGATTTAACTCCAATGCAGCACTCTTGTATTTAACGCCTTTATCATCGCGTGGGGTGCGCGCGATTGCGTAGCGTTTAAGACAGTGGCCGGCAGAAGCTGCAGTTATGACGTAAGAGCCAGTCAGGCCTCAAGAGCTTGGAAGAGCGAACAGTTGAGTCGTATTACTGTTATCACGCACCAGCGCAGTGGCGTCAGTGCAGCAATGATAAGACAGTTCTTGGAGATAAATTGATGGAATCACATTCCTGTATTTTGCTAGGGAATAACTACTCTGCGGTCATGATGGCAACATTCTTGGCAAATTCCCCGTCATTAAAAGAACGCATGTTCTTTGCAGTAGCTAGTGAAATCCTATATCTTAAGCCTTAAGCTTACCATTGATTCACTGACAGTGTGGTCCCTAGATTCACTTAACAATTTATCTTTCAATTGCTGCACTAGTATTTGTCGATATTCTCTCCCATATTTGTCATAATCATTTGTGTGGCATACAGAATAATGGCATTGTATATTGAATTTCTTTACATGCTGAAACAGCTCGCCACAATTCAAACACTTCGCCATTCCTCCATACTCCATAACACAGTTTGATCTCGACAAAGCATTTAACTTGGGCACGATAGTAACACAAAGTGATGGTGTGTTTCAAAAGTTGAAATATATTTTGCATACTACTCACCAAGTTAGGGCCTAGATAGTTCAATCTGTATATTGTATAGGAAAATGTCTGTTAAAAACACTTGAACTATTTTCAAGTTTCCGAGTAGACAAAGTGTTGTAGTACTGCTTAAATTATTTATTTCTATATTTGTATATTTATAGCAGTTTCGGAGCCTCATTTACATAATGCGAACGCTTCTGCAGCTGGCTGTATTATGAATTTCATATTATTATAAGTATATTAAATTTGATTACAAACCAAAATATTTTGTTACATTGATTTATCACGGATGTACAGTTTTGTTTTCGTACAAATGTATTGTAATTGTGCTGTTCCCATACTACCTCAGACGAATGGATCGCGCTCTGTCAGTGCATAGGCGCCGTACCACCACTGTTCAGTTGAACCTTCTCTCCTCGCTGTGCTCAGTATGCAGAGCCGAGCAAAGAGCGTGGCGGCTCCGTGGTATGACGTCACAGAGCACGGAACATGCCGGTCACTGGTTTAAGACATAACATGTAAGGTCGTGGATTCGATTACCTACGGGATCACGGATTTTTCTCTATTGATTTAATACTTCGGGCCGCACCCAGCTTCTAACAGAAATGAGGACCAGTGGCATTTCCTTGAGGGTAAAGTGAAGGCAGTGGCGGCTCCTGCATATTTCTTAAGAGGAGGAAAGAAATTAACAGCACTAAGGCTGGTATTCATAGTCGACACTTTATATCACCACTTTGCAAAGTGACACTTTTGACGAAAGTGGCTCTTTCATATTAGTGGTATTCATAGACGATTGAAGAAGTGCACTTCACAAAGTGTCACTTTACGCCAGCAAAGTGTAGAGTTAAAATTTGGTTGGTAATAGAAGTCCCACAATGCCTTTCAAAACAAGTGAACAAACAATAACAAATTAATGACGTATAACCTACAAATTACAATGCTTGTGTTTTGAATTGGGAGCCTATTGATTGCGCGAGGAAGAAAATAAATATTTAAAATTGTTTTATTTCAGTTTCTAGTTTTTGTTGCCGATAGTTTAGATTATTTCAGTCAGTTCAGATATATAACATTTTATTAAATAGTTAGTGATACTGCTGGTGAAATTAGGTTAGGTTTTGTACAGTACATAACTGATCCATTAATTTATATAGTTAGATTAGGTTCTGTACATATCTTTTTCATTGACTTATGTCGCTAAGTTAGATTATGTATGTATCCGTTCCACTGATTTATACAGTTCGGTTAGATTTTGTAGCCTACATATCTTCTATTAGTTTATATAGTTAGGTTAAGTTGGACTGAGTAGGTTAAGTTTATATATATATATATATATATATAATCATTAAATTTATATCGTCAGGTTAGATTTTATACATATCTGCTTCATTGATATATCGTGCTATTTCCGTTATTTTCATTTTTGTCTTTTTCGTGAATAGTGAATAGAAGTAAAAAAAGAATGAGATAAACACATTACTACTGCTATTATTATTATTATTATTATTATTATTATTATTATTATTATTATTATTATTATATTATTACTACTACTACTACTACTATTTTCTCTCTCTCGTTTCCATTATTGCCTGCCCTTCAGGAATATTTTGAATGCCAAATGTTTCTATAATGCAAAACAAAATAGGCCTAATAGTATGAGATCTCTTTTCATGGTGAGGTTATGACTGCACATGAACTAGAGACAGTAGATGTATTGCTTACCGGCGTGAAAATATATATTACCGGTATCAAAACAGTAATGATTATATCAACATCAAGATAAATCTTATCTCAAAATACAGGTAGTCAACAAAAATCAAAATCATTTTAAACCCAATATAATTATGGAATCTGCTTAGAAGGCAGGCACGTGAGGTCTCTCAATGCTAATTTAAAATAATTATGCCTACATTAGATTGAAGTTAGTTTAATATTATTTAAGTTAAAAAATTCGTTTCAGTAATAAAAAGTAGGTTATATAGGCATATCTACCTACATATCACTTCATCGAATTGAGGTTATAAATATACGAATGTTACTACAGAAATACCTGAACTATAATATTGTATATATATTCTATTATTCGTTTTTGTCAACCAGTCATCGAAAATATAAGCAATCTCAATAAGTTTCTTTATCAAATCGGAACCGTTTTTTTTAATTCTATATCATTATAAAATTCCACGGGATTGTCTTTAGGCCTATCTCTAATTTGTACATTGTCCACTAATTGTGCCATCTCTTCCGCACGTTCTAATAATTCGACAACTTCCAAGACGTCCGCCATTTTTATACAAAGTGCCACTTTCGGCTCAAAGTGTGGTCGGAACTACACTTTCATCCAAAGTGTTCCTTTGCACCAAAGTGTCGACTGTGCAACGGAAAAGTGAGACTTTGCGTCTTCCAAAGGACACTTTACTCGAAAGTGTCGACTATGAATACCAGCCTAAATGACACCTTCTTGAATGAAACATGCTACAATTTAGCCTACATGCATACATGTAAGACCAGGTGGTGTTGGGGTTGGCCTTCCCTTCTGCATAGCAATAATCTGTTCTTGTAAACTGTGTTTCCCAAATTGTCCAAAATATATTATGATTTCACTTCCATTCATTGTTGAATAATTGCACAAATTAACAATTACAAGGAAATTCACAACCTCGTAGCATTTTTCGAGCAAACTACAGCATCACACGTGTTGGAAGAGACTAGCTACTAACTCGTAACCGGAACCGTCTTACGGAAATGGAAATGGGAATGGGAAATAATCTGAAGAAAGCGAGAACACTGCACCCACCCACGTGGTCTGTGTTGCCACATGTACATTTTACAAGTTCAGTATCACATACTTTTGAAGAATGTCAGTTCTTGTAAAGTCATACTATCATTATTATTCAAAGCTGCCAGTGGCCGATTAATTTTTTATGTTAAAAATGATGTAGTTTGGAGTACCTACTTTCAGTTTCAAATATATTTGTACAAAACTGACAACTTGGCTGTTGCCCTGTCTAGTAAACAATGAATAGAAGTGAATTTCAGGGGCCAACTACGTAAAACTACTTCCTCTTTGTTTTACATAAACCCGACTTTAACTTTCAAATATCCACGAAAGTTTCAAACCATGAATAGTAGCTTATATAAAGTGCAATGAATAATATTTTTGATTTATAATTTAAACAAAAGTTTACATGGTGTCTTTCATAGCGTTGCGTTAAAACTGTTTTTGTTGTGTCTCCTCCTATGTGTGTTATAGTCCGGTTGACTGCAACATCGTTAGGTGGCAGCGGTAGCGAGCTTGCTGCACGACCAGTCGGTTTCTATTTCCCGCCCATGACTGATTCAGAGGAGGATCTCCTCCCTCTCCGTTCATTTACTCTCTTTAAAACTCTGCTTCTTTCTCTGGCCGCTAGTGCGCTGTTGTCTATGTGTGTTAACTGCAGTAGAGGAGGAATGGAGTGCCTTTACTCTACACAGACAATCTCGCATCTTTCTCACAGTTTTCTACAGTACATGAGCGCGCGTCGTTTAAAACTCGATCAACCGAGGTTTTCTTATAGCTGTGAACTTAAAAATTATCGGATCGTCCTCGAATTTCAAGGCACATATTTTATTTGGTATTTACTTTCAAAAGAAGAAAATGTGAGGACGACGTTCCTCCCTTCCCTCCCCCGAGGAACCGCCACTGAGTGAAGGGCATGTAGAACTGACATTCCTACTGTCATTAATACTGATTGTGTGTGCCTTTAGGGCGATTGGCTTGTAATGGGGTTGATTTTATCCATCATCGTCTCACAATCTCTGAACAATCTCTTATCGACGAGGATGCTGAGTGAAGAAATGGAAGTACAGAGTTGATCAAATATTTCGTAACAGCGTGTTTCCTCTCTCGCACATCATTCATTACATTGCATCGCACGAAGAGGGAAATTAAACGCTGTTGCACAACTGGTTAACTTAATTGAAAGCCTTTAACGCTGTTCATATTGCCAGTCTATTACTGTCCTTATTTACAGACAATGTCTTCGGATTCCAAATGGTATTTCCAACTTCATAACCGCAAATAATCTGGCAGGAAACTCTTCGTGACACAATCGGGAATTTCTGCGGTTTCAATAGGGATATTTTTATCCTTGAGGTTTTATCTTTGATAAGACATTTTCACACATGCTGGAACAAGAGATGTGCTGCCACATCTCCTGCGATTGTTTCCACAATTCTATTGCCAGGATTTCGTAACGGTTGTATTTCCATCCTTTGCATCTTTTCTCTTCATGCGGAACATGCAAATGGTCGAACATTAAAGATTATGGCAACATCACTTCGGAAGATAGCAGCATAAATAGTTTTCAGAATTCGCGAGACGTTTTAAATAGTATTCTCTGAATAATTTCAAGGGAAAAATTGTTCCGGGGCCGGGTATCGATCCCAGGACCCTTCGCTTAGCGTACGAATGCTCTACCGACTGAGCTACCCAGGAACTACACCCGACACCGTCCCAATTTTTCCCTTTATATCCACACAACTCGAGTGGGCTGAGAAGCGCCAGAAACCCAACTTTGAGTGCACACAAACTCTATGCGATTTGAATTGTGGTTTTCTGTTAACGTGCCTACAGTGACGTATATACCTATTATGCATAAATGAAAAAGTGGACTAAGAAGCTTATGTTACTGCTTAAAGTAGTACACCCCAAGTATTTGAAACTGTCCACTTGCCCTACTGCCCCATTTAGTATTCGCAAGTTTACCTTTTGTATTTTTCTTTCGACAACCATGGTCTTCGTCTTGTTTGCATTTTTTAAAAATAATTTATTGATCGATCAGCGCGTTTAGCTCTATACAGATCATTTCTAAACACAATGTAAATACTATACATGACACTGAATTGAGGGCAGCCTAGATTAGGCTCCTCAATGAACAAAAATAATTGTTAATAAATAATTATAGTATACATAGGTTGGTGTGATTATAAATTTTGATTATAATATGAGGTCCATTCGAAGTCGGCTCTTGATTCTGGTGGGAAATGTGGACTACCTTCCGAGAGAGTAGTGGATGGCGCCTGGAACATTTGTTTGCATTTATCTTCATCCCCTACTGCTCATAGCTGTCATTTAACTCCAGTAGCATTTCTCTTAGTATCGTCTCCTCTCCTGTTAACAACGCCATATCATCAGCAAATCTTATGCTGTATGCACTTTATTCTTCTTCCTGTCCACACCTGTGGAATAATGTTTAGCGCGTCTGGCCGCGAAACCAGGTGGTCCGGGTTCCATTCCCGGTTGGGGCAAGTTACCTGGTTGAGGGTTTTTCCGGGGTTTTCCCTCAACCCAATATGAGCAAATACTGGGTAACTTTCGGTGCTTGACCACGGATTCATTTCACTGGCATTATCACCTTCATCTCATTCAGACACTAAATAACCTAAGATGTTGATAAAGCGTCGTAAAATAACCTACTAAATTAAAATAAAATTCTTCTTCCTCCTACTTTCACCCTTCTTGTGTTCTGAAAACATTTTTCAAGAAACTCTCCAAATAGATGTTGAACAGGGTAGGTGATAAAGGACATCCTTAGACATTTCTTCACATATATTGACTTTGACTCGTTGTTTCTATAAAGATTACTAAACAGCCTCATGTCTTTCCAATCCACACTTATTTTCTTGAGAATGTCCATCAGTTTGTTCTAATACACTCTATCAAACGCCTTTTCTAGGTCCACAAATACGGCATATACTTGTTTATTTTTCTCTAGGGATCTTTCGCCGATTGTTCGTGGTAGTCTAATTACATCTCTCTTACCTTTTCCCTTCCTGAAGCCAAACTGTTCTCCTTTCAACTGTCCTTCCATCTTAGAATATAAACGTCGATTCAGTATTCACAGGAGAATCTTTGTCGGGTGCGATAACAGGCTGATAGTCCTAAATTCGTTACATTTTTGATATTATTTTTTTTTTGGTACCGGTATTGGCAATAATATTGTGTCCGTAAGATCTTCAAGCCATTCGCCTTTGTCATATATTTCTTTCCATAATGATAGAATTTGCTCCTTGTCTTCACCCAAGCATTTCACTATCTCAATAGGGATTCCATCAACTCCTGGTGTTTTCCCATTCTTCGTTTCCCTAAGCGCTTATTAGGTTGTAATGCACACAGAAATGAAACGTATCAAAAGAACAAATTTTATCTGAAGACTGTTGTGAACAATGGTTATGATTGTTTTAAATAATTTTAAATGCTGATATTAATTTTATTACGGGATATTACTGATAAATTGGTGCGTGATTATTTTTAATGGTGGTTATTGACAGTAGTCTTTTATTTAACAATGCTTTATCAACTACTAGGTTATATAGTGTCAATGAAATTGACGATAGCGAGATATTTGGCGAGATGAGACTGAGGATTCGCCATAGATTATCTGACATTTGCATTACAGTTAGAGAAATTCTCGGGGGGGGGGACAACCAGGTAATCACCCCAAGCAGGACTCGAACCTAAGTCGCCCGAGCTCTGCCCGGGTCAGCAGGCAGACGCATAACCGCCTGAACGACGCCGATCGTAGTTTATGACGCTTACGATTGTTGAAAATTTCCGGTGATGTTTACGATTCCTGATTATTGTCAGTGATGCTTATGGTTTAATAAATGTTGGCGATCAGCTGATTACGTTTCTTGATTACTGCTGACGATGTTTATGATTGTTGATTATCTATTTTGACGATACTTGTAGCACAGTCTAATACTTACAGTCGCGCAACTTCAACACTTTTTTTGCCAACATTTGCGACACTAGCGCCCAAGCGGCAGGCAAGGCACTGGTTATAGGGTTGATACAGCCAGCACGTGCTTTAAAGGGATGCGAGATGTTATAATAACGTTTTAATCATGCGTCGGAATAAAGGCAATGTGTGCAATGACGAAAATTGCAGTAACAACAAGTTTAAATCTCCGAATTTGTCGTTCTTCAGATTCCCTAAAGACCAAGAGAAAATCATAACTCAGTCATAACCAATAATCCACGTTGTAGGTAGCCTACGTATTGTGTTCTATAAAACATTTATTACCTATTTGTATGTCAGGAAGGACAGTTTAAATAAAAACAAAGTAAATACCTGTTACAGTATATTATTTTTTTGCAGAGATCATATGTGTAAATGTGTAACCATTCCGATTTTGGATAATATATCTACAGTTTTTAATGCAAGTAATTTCATAATTTTTGTATTCGTGTTTTTTTTTCTTTATATTTTTCAAGAATGTTATATAGCATTCAAGTAGGTATCATGGTGATAATTTTGCAAGAATTCATGGAGTATAGTAATCCTTTTGCAAAATGTTCACTTCTTGAATAAATCCAGACTGTGTCGATAAATTTCTGATGTGTTGGTGTAGATTCATGTGCCAGACTTATTAAGTTCTCAAGAAATAAAAGAGCCTTTTTAAATTTAATATAAAAAGCAATCTTTTCTGTAATAATTTGCATGACTGTTATTGGTGTTGATTTTACATTCCCAGCATAAACATATAAAATAAATTACGCAAAACCCGTTTTCTGATGTGTTATCATATGTCGTGTGCACACTTTTAACTTGCCTGCCGCTAGAGGGCTACTGTCGCGCCAGCTGTCAAATGTTGGCATATTTTATACGTAAGAGTTGCGTGACTGTATTTATTAGACTGTGCTTGTAGTTTATTACTGTTGATGATGCTTACAATAAATCGTTGAACATCATACACGTGACATATACAGCGTGAGTATAAATGACTTCCCTGATTACGGAAATTATTTGTAGACAAATGATTGAAGGTAGAAAATTTTTAATTATACTAGTACCTATATGATGAAACTCTCCAAGTTTTTAAACATACCTTATAGGTGCTCGATATGGGCTCCCATTCTAACCCTGTAGACATCAAGCCGGTAGTACAATTCGTCCCACACACGGCTCCATATCGATTGCAGCGATGGCGTGGATGATGCGAGCGCGTAGCTCTGACAGATTTTCCGGTAATGGAGGTACAAAAACAGAGTCTTTAACATACCCCCACAGATAGAAGTCACACGGTGTTAAGCCAGGGAACGTGGAGGCCAGGACAAGAGCTGCATGTCGTCTCTCCCCGCGCGACCAATCCATCTGTTTGGCACTCAGTCATTCAAGAATGCCCGGACTTCGTTGTGGAAGTGGAGAGACGACATGCAGCTCTTGTTCTGGCCTCCACGTTCCCCTCACTTAACACCGTGTGACTTCTACCTATGGGGGTATGTTAAAGATTCTGTTTTAGTACCTCCATTACCGGAAAATCTGTCAGAGCCACGCGCTCGCTGCAATCGATATGGAGCCGTGTGTGGGACGAATTGTACTACCGGCTTGATGTCTACAGGGTTAGAAGGGGAGCCCATATCGAGCATCTATAAGGTATGTTTAAAAACTTGGAGAGTTTATCCATACACTCGTATATTCAAAAATTTTCTACGTTCAATCGTTTGTCCACAAATAATTTTCGTAATCAGGGAAGTCATTTATACTCACGCTGTACTATATCGATGGCGAAGAAGTGATACCTCGTATCTACCAAAATTACAGTTCCCAGACATATTGGAAAAAAATACGGGACACTTGTCAGTTTTCACTGTGTATGTTTAGTATGCGCACCAATCAAAATGCCAACCTTTCAAAGTATGTGTGTAGTAAAATTTACTACACAAACAATTTACTAACTAATTAATGGTAAGTAAATAAATAGTAAACAAAGTTGTTAGGGAGCAAATTTGCATTAAGTTTAAACCTCTTTATGTAAGTTGCCTTCAAATTGTTTTTACTAAGTTATTACAGAAATAGCTACGAAATACACTACTCACGTGACAATATTCTTATAAATCAATCCGCCTTGGCCTTGCAGTATTTTTCTGAAGAATTAATTTCACTTAACA